>NW_009646933.1:1290856-1297519 GCF_000708025.1 Charadrius vociferus | reverse complement strand
GGACCGGGGGGTGTTGGTGGGTGAGAAGCTCAACACAAGCCGGCAATGTGCCATCGCAGCCCAGAAGGTCAACCGCACCCCGGGCTGCATCCCCAGCAGTGTGGCCAGCAGGGCGAGGGGGGATTGTGCCCCTCTGCTGCGCTCTGCTCTGGGGAGACCCCCCTGCAGTGCTGCCTCCAGCTCGGGGGGTCCCAACAGCGGAAGGACAAGGAGCGGGCCTCTGCTGCGCTCTGCTCTGGGGAGACCCCCCTGCAGTGCTGCCTCCAGCTCGGGGGGTCCCAACAGCAGAAGGACACGGAGCTGTTGGAGCGGGGCCAGAGGAGGCCCCAAAGATGATCCAAGGGCTGGAGCCCCTCTGCTGGGAGGACAGGCTGGGAGAGTTGCTGGTGTTCGGCCTGGAGAAGAGAAGGCTCCAGGGAGACCTTAGAGCCCCTTCCAGTGCCTAAAGGGGCTACAGGAGGGCTGGGGAGGGATTCTTGATTGGGAAGGGCAGTGACAGAATGAGGGAATGGTTTTAAACTGGAAGAGGGGAGATGTAGGTTAGATATTTGGAAGAAATTCTTGACTGTGAGGGGGAGGTGTCCCTGTCCATGGCAGGGGGGTGGAACTGGATGATCTTCAAGGTCCTTTCCAACCCAAACCATTCTATGATTCTATGTTAATAGCTCATGTGCCTCAGAGTTGTGTTTCTGAATTGGGGCACAGCTCAAGTGTTGGATAATGAGAGTTACAGCAATCCATGCTGTAGAGTCCGGGGCCTGCAGAGACACCTGAATGACTGTGAAGATTGAGTGTCTTCTTATTGTGCTCCCCACCATATGTGGAGTTATGCAGGTTTTGCATAGACTGCGATGTCCCACAACTTGCGTCCCTGGATAACAGGGTTTAGCAGCACTTTTATCATCCTTAATATATAGGAAAGATTTTTTTTTTTATTATTCATATGCATGACTAATCCCTCTCTAAATCCTGTTAAGCTCTTTGCCTGGATCATAGCATATGACAGCTAGTTCACAGATGCATGACCTGTTCTGTAGAAAAGAAAAATCTTTTTACTTCTATTGGCCTGTTTTCTGATCTTGGCTACGTTACTGTCTGTTTAGAATAACTGTGCATAAATCAATGAATTTCTCTAATTTTATACCAGAAAAAGTTAGGTCAGATTTTGACTCGTTACATTCTTAAATTAATTTGGCATCAAATGAGAAATAAAATTTTACAGGTCCTACCTTCACTATTGATTGTTTTCAGACCCTTGTGTCTGCCTCTTGTGTCCACTTTATAGAAAACTATTGTCTTATTTTTAATCTGTGAAACGGTCCAGGCTTCATGTAATTTTCTTCTTAAAAGCCTAGTGTACCTCATGTATATGAAATAATTATTGTAGATTCCCTTCGATTGTGTTGGATCACAGCTGTCAGTATGGTTGAAAGGAGTGGTACATGTTACACATGGAGATGACAAGCTGTTGAGTGGAAGTGTAAATATGTGCAGCAAACGTCATTGTTTATGTATGAGAATTTTCAGTGAAGGTCCCTTTTTACCACTGTTACTGTTTCTTGAACTGTACCAAAACTGATTAAAAAAAGCAGATTAGATCACCTCTGAACTTAGAAACTGGGTTGCTTTTGGTACCAGTAATTAATTAAATAGAGGCTTAAGTAGAACTGAAATATGAATAAATACATCAGTACTTGTGCAAAAGAAACCCCTGGTTCACCATCTCCAAAACACGTGGGACCAGCGTTACGCACAGACATGCTAGTGATTAAGACCTTAAGGTCTGTTGACATTGATTTTAAAGTAAAGCTTGCATTCAGGGTCAGGTCTGAAGATGTCCACTTTCCAGTCTAATACCAGTTCACCAAACGGTCAGGCATCACCACCTTAGACACAAACGAACTAATTCTTTAAAATATTTCACAAACTTCCTATGGAACACGGCTGACATTCTGTCATGCCTTCAGGAGACCTGGGAAAATCTTTTATTGGCAGGACGCTTCTGGCCAACAGGATGCAACCAAGAGTTTTATATGAAATAAATTCTGATAACGATTAATAATATTACAATACAATATATAAAACACACACACACACGAATTGCATTTACTAGTCGTTAGTGTCTATCTCCATCTACTGGCCAGAGTGGAGACCTGTGATGATACGCATTTAGAGATGGGACTTCGGTCTTCGGAGGGATGAATTTTTGGAGTCCTATGACAAAACTACAGTTTATGCAGATTATAGAATCATAGAATCACAGAATCGCTGAGGGGACCTTTAAGATCATCAAGTCCAACCGTTATATTGTCTTTATAAAGAATTACCACTTTCAACAAATTCATTCTTTATTAATCCTGGTGGGAGTTTGCTTTTTGAAAATATTGAAGCTGAATATTTGAAAACCTTTTTCAAATATAATCTAATGAGCGCAGTGCCCAGTGCTAGGTGGAACTGAGGATGCTGGAGGACTTCAGAAGGACATTGTGTGACCTGGCAGAGAAACGTGCTGGAAATGACATCGCCCATGAGAAGGATGAGGTGGCTAAAAAAAATTCACTGACCTGATAAAGAGAGACTCTCTGGGAGGTAGAGGTGAACCTCCTGAGTCTGAGAAGGACTTTGAAGGATTTTTGTGCATTCCTCTGCTCCCCTGCTCGCCTTCTCCCTGTGACTGAGAAATTATGATGGCAGATGTATTGTGAAAATGATGACCGTCGTTTACTCTAAATGATGTCACAGTTTTCTGCTATTCAGCCCTGATCTTCAAAAATACGGGGAAGTTTGGGAACTAGGCACAGCAGTATTTTTGAGATGTGGGGATCTTAACAGTGATGGCTTTTATTGTGGCTTGTATATCACTTCAAAAAGTTTCCAAATGTCAACAAATATATCAACAATAATGATACAACAACAAAAATGTTAACAATATCTAATACTAGCTTAAACTGAGTGTAAAACTAGTTGCAAGGCCACTTATGTTGCTTCTGATATCGCGTGCTGAAGCTTTTATTTTAGCTGGGTTTCCTATGGAAGCAAAGCTTGTGTGATAGCTTGTGTGTATGTGTGTGTGTTTCAGTAACTTCAGCATCTCTTGAGGGATGCTCTACATTTTTTGAGACGATGAATCTAGGTCAAGGCCAGGGTGAGCGGAGGCTGGGCAAAGTCAAGGTTTGCAAATCTTTACAAGTTTGCTCCTAATAGCTTTGACATCCTCTGGATCTCATCCTAGAGTGAGAATTGCTGCTCTTACACTGCACTGGGAGATACTTCTAAAGGGAAAAGGAAGGGAAGTGGATAATTTTGGGTTAATTAGGACCGGACTGATTTGTCTCTTGTGGTGCATTTCCCCTAAATTCTCCTGGGTGTAAGACAAAGCATGTTAAAGGCAACGTTATAGATATAGTTTATCTATGAATTATTGAATGCATCTCAGCTGTTGCAGAGGAAGTCTTTGATTTTATAAGCTGATTATCCTTGGGGCTTTATGCCATTTCTCGTCCTAAACTGCTAGAGGAAATAGCTGTACTGCTCTTAAGGAAGCAAAATGAGTGAACACTGGCTACATCTGCCAAAAGGGGTCAGCTCTGACAGACTTAGGGATCATTCAGCCCCTAAGTACTTGTTACTTTGATGTACAGTTTGGACATCAACATGTTTCACGCAATTTTAAATTCTCAGTCTGTTTCTAGATCTGTTGCTTAGAAGAAATGCTTAAATCAGTTCTAGTTTTTATTCCTGAAAAGGTGCAAGAAACTGTTTAACTCTCTTACTCATTTCTTTCCTTTATAGATGCAATTTGCCTCCTATATCTGAGAAATACTTCACGGACGTTGGGGTAAAGACGGATGTCGTCACTGTCAATCCCAGTATAATTACAGAGAGGTCATTTCTGGTTTTTGTATTTTCATCTCCTATTGCTTTGCCAAACCTACTTTTCACTAAACTCTAATTGCTACTGAGAATTATTTTCCCCAATATTACTTGAAACTGACACTATGAATCATACGTTTCATTCTGATTTGAAGTTATTCAGTATATGAAATCTGTAACAACTTATAGAAATGTGCTAAACACTGAGAACTGCACATTGATAGCAGAAAGAGGGAAAGTGATGAGCTAAATCATAACAGCAGAGCCATCCTTCCCCTGGAAGTCCTGTACCATGCAGGCAAGCCCCAGGCAAATGTATTGGATGCACTAGGGTGGAAGCAACTGATTCCTACCCTAAATCCTTAAATAAAGTAACACACATTGTCATTTATTTTTATTTTTTTTTAAAGCTAGTTAAACTTTGTAGCCAGGATTTTCTGAGGGGTTTTTATTTTAAATTTGTCAATACCTTAATGCCACCTTGCTGACAGGTTTGGGACCATGGGGCTAATTCCTGCTTTCCTTTCTTGCTGGGGGAATATGTTTCTTTTCTGAAACAACTTAAATCATTTGCTTGCTTTGTGGATTTCTTTTGTATGTTACAGGTAGTCATTTTAGAAATGTTTTTGCTCCACTTTTGTATTTGACACTTTTTATGCCGTTCTGCACTGCATAGTGCACTATACCGCTAACCAAACCTTGGAAAAATTACATACTTCTCCTAACAAAATGAGAAGTGAGACATGATCAGAAACGTTAACAAAGTTTGTCCACTTTTTAATCAATGTATTGCCAAAAGAGGTGAGAAAATGTGTTTTTTTTATCCCCTGCATTTTCCCCCTACATTTCATACTGACGCTTTAGCTACAAATCTAGATATAGTCTCCCTTCGATTACATCTATATTGGAAATGTTTCAGTAAAAGCCCGTTGGAGGTTTCTTGTCTGCTGGGTCCAGATGGACTTCGCGCTGGTCTGACCATCGCTCGCATCCTTTTCCCTTTAGATTTCACAAGCTGGAAAAATGGAGGAAACCCTTCTACGACGTGCTCCAGGTCTACGAGAACGCTTCCGTGCTGCTGCCAGCTTTCTACAACACTCGCAACACGGACGTCTCAATCCGGGTCAAATATGTCCTGGACGATTTTGAATCTCAGCAAGCTGTTTATTACTTTCATCCCCAGTATCTCATCAACGTCTCACGCTACTGGCTGGGCCAAGGGGTGCGAGCCAAGAGGATTAGCACCGGACTGATCCTGGTGACTGCTGCCCTGGAGCTCTGCGAAGAGGTCCACCTTTTTGGCTTTTGGGCCTTCCCCATGAACCCCTCAGGGATTTTTATAACTCACCACTACTATGACAATGTGAAACCTCGCCCCGGTTTTCATGCTATGCCCTCAGAAATCTTCAACTTCCTCCACATGCACAGCAAGGGGATCCTACGGGTTCATACCGGGACCTGTAGCTGCTGTTGACAGGGACACTTCTTCCTCTGAGGCAAAAGCATAACAGGAGCTCGATGCCGGGGTATGGTGTAGGAGGTTTTATTACACCCTGAGATTATGCAATAATTGTTTGATATAAATTTCCTCAAGGCATTGCATCCCATAAGATCTAGGATACCAGCATCTTTCCTGCTAGCAGAGTTGGGTCCGTAACAGTGTGGGAGAAGCAAAACTTCTCTGTCCCAGGGTATACACCACCCTGGAAAGCAAATCAGATAAGAAGCACATTTCCAATAGGTTTAGGGATAAACAGAGCACATTAGTATAGTTACCATTTCACTATGAAGAAAAGCACTAAACTTGGAAGGAGAATCAGTGGTGGAGAATTTTAGCATAGACCATATGACTTTACACAGGTTTCTGAATCGAGTACCTTGAGGCATTGCCAGACTTTATTGCAAGCACTGTCCTCTGGCATTTGGGCTCTTGAAAATACTCTTTAGCATTATAGTTTTAAGGGGATGTCTATAACTTGAGGTCTTTGTTCTGTAATGTCACAAAGTATTGGTGAAAAATAGCACCTAGATGTGATAGGATCACTTTATAAATTTTTTCAGCCAGGATAGAAGAGAATGTTAAACTCTCATTCACAGCAACAGGTAACTGCTGATCATGGTGTGCAATTGCTTTAGAGTTTCTTTCTTCTTCCTTCTTGTGTCTTATATTTCTGGTGTCCTCTGCTGATCATGTTTTTTTCCTCATTGTATGTAATGCTTTCCTTCTGGCTAACGTGTGTACTTCCTCCTACAGTGACCATCTGAGCTTCAGATTGGAGTCATTATTGGAGAAATATGCTCCTTCACACTTCTGCAGGCTTTTCTTGCGCTGAATAGCAAGGAGATTGTGTAGTTATATTTTCTGAGTTGATTTTTTTTGGTTCAAATATCACAGCCTAAGATAGGAAAAGACATTTCCTCTTTGATTTTTATTAAAGACTTTGTAAGAGTATCTGAATGTTGATCCACTGTTGTGCAGGTCGACTTAAATACTGTCAGGTATCTGTGATGAGTACTGGCAGGAAATGAAGTTAAAATACAGTGAAGATGCTTTGTGGTGTGGATTATGATGCTTATTTTAAAATTATACATCACAAGATGTCAGGTGTCTTAATGTGGCGTTTTTTGTATGTTGAGAATGTTATTAGGATAGTAAAAGGGCTGGTGTGTTCTTAAAAAAGTTACCAATGTAACTCTGTCAGTTATACCAAGCTTAATTTTTCACCTGATACAGTTAAATTGGCAAAATCCTGATGCAGTAAAGATGCCACGTTATTTTGGCTGCTGAAC
>NW_009646933.1:1289125-1290839 GCF_000708025.1 Charadrius vociferus | reverse complement strand
GCTGGTCTATGCCCTTTCACACTGGCATGTCTGCATACACAGGAGGGTGAGGTTTGCTGTTTCTGCTGTGCTGGCATAGTTAAACAAACAGAATTTCCTTAGCTAAGTTCTTAGTCTGAAGCACTCGGACTGTTGTCCGGTGCCTTGACTTGTCTTACTTAGATTACAGGATCTTTTATCAAAGATTTGGAGTATAAAGTGCTAGTTCTGTATGAGGGATACTTTTTTTTTTTTTTAGAAGAGAGTTCAAATCTGGACTTGGATTTTGATTTTGTAATGCATGAATGCACAAAGCTTCTTTTAAAAGCCTCTGTGCTAGGCTGAGAGCTGTGAAAGTTGCTCACGCTACAGATAAAACGATCAACAAGGAAGTGAAGCATGATGGTCACCATCTCAAAAGTCCTTGCTTACCAGCAGTGACCTGGACGGTATGTGACAGTGTATTTCCTTAACTTTACACTGGACTCCAGCAGTCTGATTGCTTTAAAAGCAACCCATATCTTTGATGAAGGTATCAGAACTCGCTTGGGAAATACCAGCCAGGGGCAGGGGAAGGACCTGTGCTTAAGATCTGTATACTTGTGGTGTTGTGCTTTTGATCTTAGAGTTGTACGGTGTATTACTGAGCACCACCTCGTATCGGCTAGCTGTGAAATATGCAGCACACTAAATGAACTTGTAGATGAAATAGTTTCCTTGATTTAATATGCAAGAGATCTTTGTCTTTGGTGTGTTTTGTAGATTTATGTGCAAAGGGCTTTGACAATGAAGTGCTGTGGTGAAAGTGCTATTTGGAGAGCAATGTGACCCAGTGGGTTGGCCGTCTTGCTGTGCATTAAGCTTTACGATAACAGGAATGACACTGAAGCTGGTACCTAGAGCCCTTACTCCTCATTCTGCCTGAGTATGGGACTAGTAGTGACTTCAGTATTGCTTTGCTGCTGCTGCTTTGCTAAGGTTACCTTCTTTGGTAGGGGATTTTTCTTTACTATGGTGATTGAAGTGAACAAAAGCAACCGAAAGGAGTCTGATATGTTGTGAGAGATACTTCAAAAAACATGGGAAAGCACATGGGAAGCCTCCATATGTTGGAAAGAAATGGTGCGAATCCCTCTTTTTAGTTGCAAAAATCCTTTTGGGCTTTTTGGACAGACAAAAGGGTAAGCAAAACTGTAATTACAGTTAAGCAGTAATTACAGGGTGACAGGAATTTCCTTTCTTTTGTTTGCTTCATAGAAATGAGCAATGTAAATTCACCTAGGCTGTACTGTAGTAAGTGCAGTTTTACTGTTTAGATTTTGATTGGTTATAAATCTATAGCTACTATATTTTTTTAATGATTTTAAAATAAGTGTGCAGGATACTTGCCCGTATGTACCAAAGGCCCAATCTTGCCACATTTATCAAAAAAGAGCTCCCATTCAAGTGGATGGGTGTGTTATTTGTGTAGGGACTGCAGAAACAGGCCCAGACGTGTTCTGTGAAGGTGTACATAGATGTATAGTTAGATATAAGGAGTGATTTGCAAGCCAGAAAGACACTTAAAGAAATATATATAAAATAGTCCTTGAGATGAAATGCATGTTGCAACGTGTTTACTTTCTGATTCGTTTTTCAGGTGTTGCTCAAAAAATGATTGAAAAACTATGGCATTTGTCAGAAATGCCATATGCAGAAGCTTTCAGGTATTTTTTGGCCTCCTTACCTTGCACTG
>NW_009646933.1:1286939-1289114 GCF_000708025.1 Charadrius vociferus | reverse complement strand
AAACCAGATCCCTCCTGCCGTACCGCAGCGTCTGTGTGGCCGAGGGGAAATGGCGTGGTGGCAGCTTGCAAGAGCAGGGTCTGAGGATGGATCCTGCCTGCTGCTGTGTTCCCCATGGGTAGCAAATAAATACTGACCAGGAGATTTTAGCTACGTGGAGGTCACTACTTGTGCAATGTCACTGTGGGGTGTGTGGGCCAGCATTGACCAGCCTGAGCTTCTGCCCGTCCTGCTTAAATAGACGAAAAGAAGGGCTGTTGCAGAAAGAAGGACCCTCCTTGTTTTCTGCCATCATTCTTTTGTATACTGAGCATAAGAAAATTCTCTTTTGACATCAAGAAATTGTCTGGTTTGAGGCTATTTTGTTTTCCCTTCTCCCACGTGGTCAAAGCTCTAATAGAATCACAGAATCATAGAATGGTTTGGGTTGGAACGGACCTTAAAAGATCATCTTGTTCCAACCCCCCTGCCATGGGCAGGGACACCTCCCACCAGCCCAGGTTGCTCCAAGCCCCGTCCAACCTTGAACACCTCCAGGGATGGGGCAGCCACAGCTTCTCAGGGCAAAGTGCGCCAGGGGCTCACCACCCTCACAGGCAAGAATTTCTTCCTAATCTCTCATCTAAATCTCTCCTCTTTCAGTTTAAAACTGCTACCCCTCATCTGATGTCCAACCTTAACCTTTTTTGAACAATGGGATACCTGAGTACTAAGAGGGGACTGTTGGGAAGCCGGGTGTGTTTGCTGCACACTATTACGGCAAGTGAAGAGTGTGCATAGGGTGTTATGATTTCCCACAGCAAAGGATACAGGCCCCAGAGAAATCCCCTGATGCAAAAATCTAATCTGTCTGAGAGGAAATGCTGTCGGCTGTCCGGTACCAGATCCTGAGCTCGGGCTGTAATCCCAGCTCTGTTGCTGAGGATATGAAACCTGAGACAAGGGAGAGAGAAAATGATAATATTACAGTTTAATCCCCAACTCCTCGTGTTATTTAGGAGAATCTCTTCAGAAGTTCCTGAGATCTGCATACTCTGGCAATGCAAATTCAGTCGGAAGAACATAGCTATGACTGCTTCTCCTTTATTGTCAGGTCAGCAGAGGAGGCTTATGAACCTGGCAGGGCTTTCATCAAAAGGAAGGAAGTATTTAGGTGAAATAGGCTAGCTGTTTGCTTTTGATTTATGAAATCCAACTTTGCTGTTGGACAGAATGGATTAAACAGTAATAGGGCCATTAGAATATTTTAGCATATTGTCTGTGATTGCAAGGGAGTTGTCAAAGCCAGCTCATGAATTGCAAAGAGAGAGCCGTGCTGTGGCAGCTCCTCCTGCTGCAATCTTGGGGAGGAGAGGCGCCACCGCGAGTAGGTCTGTGATCGCCTGGAAAAGCGATGTAAAGGGAATATAGGAAATCACAACCACAACTCTGGTCCAGAGCCTTCAGTGCTGTGGAGTAACATGCTGGCGATGACAGATGAAGCTTCACAGCTTTCAATTGCCAGGAGTTGCTCCTCTAGTCCCTGAAAAAGCTGCCCCCATGTAGCCTTGTCTGACGATAAATTAAAGGTGATGTTTGTTTGAGATGTTAGATGTAGTAGACGGAAGGAAACCAACTCTAAGAATAGTCTGCTCTGTGGGGGTTTGGTGAATCAGTAGAAATGTTGCTCAGACCTTGAAGGCAAAACCACTGGTGGTGACACAGTTACGTGGGTGGACTGCCCGTGCTCGTCTTTACATGGCAGGAAGGAGCAATCTCTGGTTTGCGTGTGAGGGAAACGGGGGTGGATAAAACACTGAGATGTGGAGTGAGAGGGAATCTGTCCTTTTAAATCTTTTGAGGCTTGGTGGCTTTTCGGCAAAGCTCTGATTGTAGAGAGCACAAGCTTGGGCAGTGAAAATGGTCCTTTCCCTCATCTCGCTCGCACCTGAGCGTGGAGAGAACTTTGGAGCTTTTACACGTATACGAAGAAGGAAACAGAGAAATTCCGCAATCCCTAAGGGCCACATTCCCTAGGAAGTTCTGGAGTGAGCTGAGGTTTTAGGAATAAAGCATTCAGTATTTATGCTTAGGGCCTTTTCCAAAATCCAGTGAAGTCTGTGGAAAGTTTGGTGTACTTCAGAGCAAGCCTCCAGAAATGGGCCCCGATCGTGGGCAGGAAGAGCAGCCTCTTGT
>NW_009646933.1:1275223-1286850 GCF_000708025.1 Charadrius vociferus | reverse complement strand
GAGCGGCCTCTTGTTTCTTACTCACTTGATTTCAGATACATTTTTAAAAATATTGTAGATACGGTGCAGTAGCAGTACTGTGTTTTTAATGGTGTGTGTAAAGAACAAAATTATCTGGAAGCGGAAATGTTGTGCCTATCATTGTCCCTTCCAGATTTCGGCACTTTTCATCTTTTCAAACCCATCTATGCAAAGCATTTCACCGTGGTAGTGTAAATCCCCAATGAGCCCCCTGTACTTAGCTGTGTGTATGCGAATCACATGCCTCGAGAGAAGAGTTGTTTTCCTGCTTGCTTTAAAATACCAGCATGGAATTCCTCAGTGGTACGTATGTGTTCAAGGCAGGATTTAGCCCGTTCCCTTCGAAGCCAGCACTACGTTTGCATTTGGCTTCAACAGAAAAAAAAAATCGGGTCCAATGTGTGTAAGTCAAGACAATAACCCGCATCTCCCAAAAACCCCTCCCAGACTGTTATCATCTCATGTCTTATTATCATGCCGTCTAGTGTGGGTGAGGCTGCTGGGCATCTCCGTGTTGTCTGCAAGGTATTCAAAACCAACAAGCAATTGTACTTAAGTGCTTTTTTAAACAAACTTAAGGGAAATCCAAACGTACGCTGGGCGTTAGAGTAGAGGGAGCTTGAGTCCCAGGCTGTCAGCACCTCCAACGCTCCCCGAAGCCCTGAGCATCTGAGAAACGTCAGAAATGTGGGACTGGGCCAGAGTGGGAAACATACAGACAGACAAATCTGCCTCAGCGCTTCAAGGATTGAAAGCTGTAAATACGTTACTGACATGTCTGACTTTCCCTTTGGAAGCCATAAATGTTCTTCGTGTTTGATCTTTGGTAAGTTGATGTATGTTTTTAACTGTACTGATCACTGTAAAATGTGTTAGCATGTAAAATGGTGACAAGTTAAGCCAGCAACATCAGATACTGTTGGCTAGTTCTTGAAAGGTCTGTTCTACCTGAAACTGTTAGATGGACCAAGACACTGAAGTATCTCCAGTGCTCCATATGGCTTATGAAGACTCTGGTTATCACCCGTTTTAGCAGTGGAGAGCAAACAAAATTGAATTAATCCCTATTTGTTAACCTTGTGTTGGACAAGTGGTACACACTTATGTGTGACACTAGAGCCTGTGCCCTTAGAGGTGAGAAAAACTGCCTCCAACTGGGACAGGACATGGTGAATTTTGTTTCATTTCTGGGTCTGCCCTATTGTCAACCATGAGGTCCCTGATCAAACCTCTGCATTCAGCCCATGTAAATTGTATCGAACAGCTTGAATACGCCCCCCGTGTTCACTTGGTGGAAAACAAATGCTTAATTTGGAAATACTGGAGCAAAACTGTGTGTCTTCATGCTTGGGGAGCCTGGGCAATTACAAAAATAAAGCTAGTCTTATGTTTGTTATTTCTGTAAGGCGGTGACGGTGTGGGGGGAGAAGTCCAAGCGGAGTCATGGCAGTTTCATGCTGATGTTAATTGGTTGTGTCCATTGACCCGCCTTTCTTTTTTCAACTTTCCGCCCTGTAATCTTTGCTTATTGTTTCTGTAGCTGTATTATGGTTGTAATAGAAAGCCTATCAATTGATGTAAGCCATAACTAAACCAGTAATCAGGGTATTTTTTTGGTCTGTGTCACTGTGTTTGAAAGATGATTTAATTATATTGAATAAACCACTTTAACAGTTTTATGGGAAAGGCAATCTTTGGGCTACTTTTTGTATCTTCAAACTCATTTTTATTTTCTGCTGTTCTTTGTCTCTAAACAAAGAGAGTTGGAGGCTCAGCAGATAGAATTGGTTCGTATAACTAGAGAATACGACTGTGGAATTATATGATAATATAATATCATGTACATATACAGGTATATGCAAGTATATGTGGGGTTATATGACGATGTAAATTGAGAATTCGGTATTTTGATCACTGAACGTTCAATGTTACATTCTGGTTTGTAGCCTGCAGTGTATATGGGCACAGTACAGTAATTTATTACTAGAAGTAGCAATCTGTATGCAGTCAAGCTTTGAAAAGCCTCTGCAATCCCTGGGTTTTGCCTACTCACGCTGTCCTAACAGCTCTGTCCTTTACTGTCCTCACTCTTTACATAAACTCATCTTCCTTGAGTCTGGTCTGTCTTACTTAGCCACAATCTTACAGGTTTACACTTCCATCAATATCCTCAGCATCAGGAGAATTAAAACATAAGTGTAAAAATATTTGTGGGAATACAGAATAGCAGATGAAACAACCATATATTTTTTTTAAATTGGCTATTTTCCTATGGCGTTATATTGTTCCTAGATGATAAACTGAAATAGGAGTAGGTAATGGAAATAATACGATCTTGATGTTAGCACTGGTATAAGGAAAATGTAAATGACACGAAAGATGCAGAGCTGTGGTGAATGCCGGAGGAATCAGTTCTCATTCTTGCTGACATTAAAACTGATGGATGTACTTCCTTCCCCCAGCTGCTTGTGATTATTGTTAGTGATTATTCAATCAAGAAGAGGAAACGTGGAGAGGGAAAAATGAATAGACAAATTGACACTGGATGATATAATTGCTGTCTATCACATTGCAAGTTGCTCAGCTAAGCAAGCAATCAAAGAATGGTTCATTTCCGAAAGACTGCAGCATCCGTCATTTTCCTGCGTGGCATTTGCAGCCTTTCCTCTGAGAAAGTCTCAATAAAAGGCAGTTGTGAATTGTAGACATGTTTCACGACAGTCTGTCTCTGACAGTGCCCAGCAGTGGTTTTTGAAGGAGCAGAAGAAATAGGGAAAGTCATAAATGGCCCTTCTGCTGGTATTCCCTCAGACTGGTACTGCCAGTTTGTATTTTTGGCCTCAGCAATGCTGTGTGGTACTAAGTGTCAGATTTTAGCTCTGCGCTCGTGTGATGAAGTGATTCCTTCTGCTTTTGTGAGCTGGGCCTTTGTCCCAAGGGTGCCCAAGCAAAGTGCCTTTGGGTTGTGGGACCCGCCAGGTGGAGTCAAGGCAGATACTGACCTCCCTTTTTCCACCACAGGCATCACAGGCATCACCTCTTGGAATAAAAGCTTTATAAATCTCTGTTAATCTTTATTTTTTTTTCCTTTTCTCTTTTTCCCCATCCAGCTCTAGAGCTGTGATGAGCACTGCTAACCAGAATCTTCTCCTGGGCGATCAAGTGCTAGCAGTCAGGTAATTTTTATGGCTTAATTGTTCTCTTGCTCCAAAGCTTCAGTCATCGCTAAGCCTTCCCAGTGGGTCTGGCTAGAGAAATAAATCATTTAAATCCATAAAGGAGCTATTGTCCATCACAGAGAGGGAAAATATTCCATTAAGTGTGCATAACTGCTGCCACGGGCACCTTTTCAGGTGGAGAAGACACCCTGGTTACAACGATGTCAATGCCAAGGCTTCCTATGTGTAGAAACTCAGACTGCACTAAATGTTTTCTACACCTGAAAACTATTGAGTTAGTAAGTTCAGGTCTTAAACAAGAGCTGGGAGCGTGAGTATTCTGTTGAAGGTGGGATGTAGACAATAGATGGCTATGTAGACCTCAGACACAACGGTACAGACCTCAAATCCTACCACTGAATCATCACAAATGCTACAGGAGGGTGTCTCACTAGGTGTCTGCTTGTCACTGTGATAGCCCTAAGCAGACATCTGTATATAGAAAGCTGGTGATGCAAAAACTGAATTCTGAAATATTTAACATAATAATCCTTTTCTTGCCTTGCTTTTGAATGAATGACATACGTATCCTTCAACACACTCAGATTATTCTTATCACCTAAACTCCCAGTTGCCCCCAGTGTGACGAAACGGGGAAAAGGACTTCACTGAGAAGTTCAAATTAACAATTAATTTGGACTTCACTCACAGTTCCAATACCTCACTATTACAGGTTCTATGTGTACAAAGGTGATTACACTGTTGCAGTTTAAAAGAAATTAGCGGCATACACTATTGCTACCTACAAATGATCCCGACAAGTAACAGCACAAACCACAAGCGCGCTAGATATTAATACCTTAAAAGAGTGCACCAATCACAAAGCTTAATAGCATGTCATATACCATACGTATGTTTCTTAGTCACTTACTGTTCTCTCTCAGGTAAGGTCACTCAGTCCCTGGGAAGTTAGCCTGTACAGCGTCCTGGACAAGGAGGGGACGGATCTCCTACAGGCCAGCTGTATCTTTGGAAGATTCCCCGTTTTTCTCCCCAAACCTTGAGGTTTATATTTCATGATTCTGTGGGGATGCAGGATTATGCCTAAGTGGATTACACTCTCTGGGATATTTACCTCTGGTGGTGTGATAGCTGTGATTTGCGATGTCTAGCACTCAAAGTCACAGAACTAGTGGTGGGATGGGACTCAGGGCATTTTGTTTGTTAAGGGCCATTTGGTTTTGGTTGTTACATGCAATCTTGAGACAACCCCGGGCTGAGCTATTTTGCAGCTCGCCCCAAGTTATCTCTGCACAGACAAGGCAAGGCGGAGATGAAGCTGAGTGGGATGACAACTCCCTGCATCTCACCTGTTGAAACTGAAACCGGTTGGCTGGGTGCTCCCATACACCCAGTGCACAGTCACTGTCTTTTCCTCTCTTGGATGTGTCGGATATTCTTTCACAAACCTGCAAAATCAATGGGGAATTGTTTCAGCTCATCATCACCAGCTTTGTTTTGCATTTCATTACACTTTGTGGAGGTGAAATCAGAGGTTGAGAACACCTTGCCTGCTCTTTTCTGCCTAAAGCTGTGGAAAAAACCCCGTGGCACTAATGTCCTCCCTCCTTGCTGACAGCATCCCTCCAGGTGCTCACCCCTCTCTGCCTGCGTCCTCCAGCACCTTGGGGACAATAGAGACTTCTTTGCCCGCTCCATCCCTTGCCTGCAACCCTTCTTCCTCTGGCAGCTCCTGGCAGGGACTCATCAGAAAGACAACGAGGGTCTGGCACTGGAAAAGGTTTCCTGCATTCTCTGTCGCCAGTGGGTCAGAAATCAGGTGGGATGGATGTCTTTCGTGTTGGGGTAACTGGTCCTGCAGGAGAAGGACAAGGGGCTCTCGGACCCCCATCCATCCTGGTTCCTGGGATTCGGTGCTTCCTTCTGAGACCTCCAGACATGCTGATACATGAAGGGTCTCCCAGATGCAAGGCTTGCTGCCAGGCCAGGTTTCACCAGTTTGAGAGAGAATGATAAAATTCATCAACAAAAATAAGCTTTCTTTGGGCTTCTTTGCATCTTTAGAAAGAAAAAAAGGACTCAAATTTGCTGTTTTCTTTTCACACGTCATCTTTTTTTATTTTTTATTTTTGCAAGGAAGGGAGAACACAGAGTAGATCTTGTCAGATGTACTAGCAGCCAGGGCTGTCACACTGTCAGTTTTAGCAGCCTTTCTGCCTTGCTGGGATTAGAGTCAGTTTTTGGAGGATGAAGTTCCTCTTTTTCCCAGATGAGGTGAATGAAATGCCGTCGGGGCCTCTGAGCTGATGCCTGGAGCGTTGCAGGAGGGTTTTCATCTCACTGCCTGTTTGCTTAGCGGCACTTGATAAAACTGTGGGCTGCAGTCGGGTCGGGCAGACAAATGCCTTTCAGGCAGGGGAAGTTAATCTCAGTAGCATCCGTGCTTCTAAGCACGTTATTTCCCTTGAGAAGTGGTGAGGCACTGAGGCAGTCTGATAAATTTGCAAATAATTTACCATCTTTGCTGCTCGATGCAAATGCCATCAGGCAATAAAGTAAAGTACTGGAGTCCCTAACGCCGCGCTCTTCGGATGTTTCCACGAGTGTGTGGTGTAGGATGGTAAATACGGAATATGTGTCCCTTTCGTTTGAAAAGATTAATGGCATTTTTGACTTCCTGTATAGGTGTTTCATGAAGTACTGACTACTGAGAATGCTTTTGTTGTTTCAGAAGTGTCTCCTCAATCACGTCTTTAATAAATCTCTTGGAAACTTTGCTTCACATAGCAAAATTTGGGAAAAGTTATGCAACAGTGATGGATTTCAGTATCGCACTACATGGAAAACTGATTGAGCAGGCTCTTTGAATGATGGTGAAAAGGAAATTTAACCACCATCAGACATTTCTCTTTCTCCTTTATGGAGTACTAGTTACTTATGTGGAACCAGTGCTGTCCTTGCAACCAGAGGAGATGGCCTCCTTTTCCCCTCCAATTCTGATGGTCCCAGTATCCCATAGCTAAAACTGATTAAAGTCAACATATTTTGGAGAAAGAATAGCCATGTCTCTGGAGCAGCAAGGAAATTTGGCTGAATATCCTTCTTTGTTTACCTGAAGTGCCCATTTTATGACCGGCTCACCTTCACTGAAGGTCCCATGGGTGGTGGGACCTAGACCTGCCACTCATGGGAGGAGCCCCAGGGGTATTGGCAGCTTTCCACCTCTGTTCACACCTTGTTTGTGGAGCACCCCCCAACCATGTGGTTTGATGTGTGCAGGCCCTCTCTCCTATGGAGATTTAGGATGCAGGGAGATTTAGGGAATAACACAGCATGGTGCAAGCTGCTTTCTGCACCACCTCCCTTCCCTGGCTGAAGGGGGATGAGTCTCACTGTTCCTCCTGCCTTTCTGGGAATCTTGTTTGCTTTCCCTATGGTAAGGTAATATGGAAGTGGTTAAGGAAAAGGGAGGCAGGAGGATGCTACAGATCCTCTGTGCATCACTCTGCTCCATCCTTGAACCATCCCCAGCACCAGGTCTGGTCTGACCTTCTGCTGTGCTGCCTGCCACTGAGAAAACTTAAAAGCCAATCTCACCTGGCACCTTTGCTGCCTACCCTGGCAGGTTCCTGGTCTTGCTCGAGCTGCCTTCGTTTCTAATGAAGATGCATTATTCTAATGCATTTCTTGTTCTCCTTAACACTTGCAGTTTTATGGTTCTTTAGTCTCTCTTGCCTTGGAGCTATGTACGATGACTTGCATGTAGCAATGCGGATATTGGGATTAGATGGATTTTTCCTCGTGGGAGCAGAGAAGCCCTGCTGTCCTCCTGCTGCTTCAGGATCAGCTGCTGCAGTAGTAAATAAGCCAGTACTATATTTTTTGGTGAATACAAGGGTTGAGGGTTGTCCCCTTGCATGCTGGGGACATGTTGGCTGCAGGGGTACAACGCCCCCTCCAGCTCACCCGGGTACAAACACTCTGTATTGCCCCAAACCACTCGCTCCTCCTAAAGCTATATACTAATTTGTCATTCTTATTTATTGTAAACTCTTAGGGATAAAGAAGGACAACCATATTGACTCACTCATAACTAGTAGCTACTTTAATGGTTTAAGGTCTGGAGTCGTTTCATCTCAAATCACAGACCTGTTAACACTGGTAGAAAAGCATCTTTTGCCTCTCAGTATTTATTTATCCACTGTTACAGACAGACTGGTTCTCTTTACATGATTATGTCTGATCAATGTGTCATCTCACTCATCTGAATAAAGAATAATTAGTAAAAAATCAGTGTATACAATATTCTCCAGAGAGCAGATCTTGTGTCTGCACAGTCCTCTTATTCTGTAAAATAAACCCTCTGGCGTCACTTCATTTAGCCTGTTAGAATTAAATGTTTACACATCACAGCAGCAGGAGCGGTGCACGTCCACAAGGTGAAAACCTCTAAAACACATCCGAAACAGTTTTGTGAGCAACAGAGCTGAGGAAAATTATCATGGTGGGCAGATTAATTTTTTTCAAGCGAGTGCAGCAATGTGTCAAGCCCACATTAGACCTTGGAGGACTGACCCAGCAGAAGAGATGTTATGAATATTTACACGAACGGAAGAGATTAAATCAAATTCTCTGCCATATTATACACCAGAGACCCCCCTTCTTGGTTGGGATTTCTCCTCTTTGCAAGTTTTCATAATAATAAAAGCACAAGTATAGGTGTCTTATCCACAATAGCTCTTTATTTCCCTAAAATATTCCAAAAATTATCTAGTAAGAGACTGTCTCTGGGAGCACTTTGCTCTCAGCCTTGACTGAAATTTAGCACAGGAGTTGGAAGGCAGAAGGAAGGGACTGACAGACAGACGCAGACAGGAGTCCTTTCTATAAGAAACCATGTCAACAGGCGCTATTGACCCCAAAATATTAAGTACTTGCCCTATAACTGCTCTGCTATCTTAAACTTTTTTTATCCCAGTAAATTTGCAGACACATTGCCAGGCTGATGCTAAACTGTTTGTTACAGAGGAGAGGCTGATAAGACACATACAAATGGAACTCGGTGGTTCTCTTGGAAAAGTAGCAAGCATTTGCATCTTTATAAGCTCTTATCATAAGTTTTTGGGTGAGTTTTCAACCAGCTCACCACATGCTGACTGTCCTCTGCGGCATCTCTAATGCGCTGAGCTCTCACCAGCTGTGGGTCTTTGAGGCACAGCTCATTTCCATCTTCTATGCTGAGTATTTTTGACCACCCCTAGTGCAAGTTTTTAGTAAGTACTGCTACTCTTTTACTTGAAAATTGTATTTTATTTTTTTTTTTATGATTAGCAAACTTTGTAGCTGCATGAGCAAAAGATTTAATTTTGGGGGATTAATTAACCTATACCTTAACAACTTTTTCATCGATTTGCCTTTTGATTGTTAACTTTATACTAATACTCAGCGGCAAAAACAAACAAGATGCATTCATTGAGAAATAAAATATATGTTTTTACAGAGCTTCAGAAGACATTAAAACGTCCCTGCCCCCCCATATTATTTTGATTTAAAAAATTATTGTTTTCTACTGCATAATTTTATACCACGGTTATGGATATTTAAAGGGGCTTGCCACGAAGGACAGCCAAGTCTCGCAGTAATCCAACCATAAATCACAGAGACTTAGATGGGTCTGGCTGGGTGGTTAGCCTTGACAGTCTCTTTTCAAGCCCAATCATACTGTTTGCACAAGAAGACTGAATGTTGCTTAACTCAGGGTGTTAAGTTTCATCATTTTTGAGTGGCAAATGAGATCTCTGCCAAGTAGCAACTGGCTTTATCCAAAGCTGAGGTCAAGGTCTTGCTTGTTGCCCGTTTGAGACACGACCCCACCGTGGCAAGACCCTGACAAATGAAGGGGTGAGAACTTGTCTTGTCTCTTTGGCCATTAATCCCCAACAGCCTGAGTAGCATTAACGAACTCAGCTGTATATTATTCATATTCTTGCTGTATAGTTGGAAAAACAGAGACAGGGAAAAGTTGAGTCTGTACCTCCTGCAAATATAAAGCAACAATACTAAGTGTGAAATTAATCTCTCCAAATTTTAGGTACCTATGTCCAGCGTAGACCCTACAGGTGAGCTCCTTGCCAGGGATCTGTTTGTAGAAACACATCCCAAATTTACTAGCTTAGGCCAGGTATTGGTTTTGTTCGTCCAAAATGCCATCAGAATGATCGCAGTTTTCCTGAGCGTCCCTCATCCTGCCTTCCCTCTTCCTTCTCTGCATCATCCCGGAGGGACTAGAGCTCAACGGAGACGTCATCCTGCACCTGTCTAAAGCCAAGGTTAGGTTTTATTTTCTCTGAAAGATGAACTCATGTCCTTAAAGAGACCTATTTAAAAAAAAAATAAAATAAAATCGAGTTGACCTTAAACTTGGAGCAGCCTCCTGTTTTGCATAACTACAGGAACAAAGCGAATATCTAGTAGATCTGTAACACTGTAATTTAGAAAGGGCATTCATCCCAAAAGAGCCAGCTTGTGTTGCAGAGCAGTATGCGCTCATGATCTGGGCTCTGATATTGGGACGTAATTGCTTTTCTAATATCCATGTATTATTTACACTATGCTACTGTTGCAACCAGTGGCAAACTCCTTCTGACTCCAGATCTGTTGTTACTGTAATGTATTTATTAGAGCAATGCCAGGTCAGGCTAACCTCAGTTATTCGTCTGTGAACGACCCAACTGAAATCAATAGTTTTATTCCTGTAACACCAATGTAAGTGAGATCCAAATCAGGACTTTGGAGTATTAATTTACTTTATTGCCATATCTCGATAGGTGGTTATTGAGTACCTTAAGTATTAATGCTGCTGCTTTATTTATAACACAGAGATATGTCTTACATGTTTCCTAGGTTTTTCTTCAGGAGGAGGGCTTGAAGGGAAAAAAAAGCGAGACACGCACACCAAAGATGATTGGATCAACAGTGACCGAGGCCACGTTACTCTTCAAACTCTCACTAGGTTCCGTTAATACCTTTGCGATCCACAATCTGGAGATCGTCTGTATAAAAATATCATCCTGCAGCAAACTGTTGGTGTGGGATTTCAGACTACTCTGATTTTCTTCAAAGTGAAATTACAGAACTTACAGGAATGGGCTGGGGGTAGCATGGGAGCTTCATTGGCTTAAAACCTAACTCAAAATATCGATCTAGCCAGTTTCCCACAGCCTCTGGCGAGAGGAGGTAGGGCCAACCCAGGCAAAGAAAAGCCCAGGGAAGGAGGGCTGTGGAGTGCCATGCAGAGACGTTTCTGGTCATCATTTGTATTTTGCCCTGTGCACATTTGAGGCTGATTGTGTCCCTGCTTACCACTCATGCATTGCTTTCCTTGCTCCAAGCATGTCTTTCCTGCCTTTACCTTTCCAAGGACATGTCTTTCACCTTTCTGTATCTCCAGCTGTGCCACCTGGAGAACCCTAGGGCACACAAGGGCAATCACCTCTGTCACTGTTTGAGATGTTTGACTATAGCCTGAGGTAACTGATGCTTGCGTCAGATGGAGGCTACTCAAAAAATCCCAATTCTGGCTGTACATGAGGCAGTTTGAGATGTGAGTACCCTCTCATGGCATTTGTGGGTCCATTAGTGTGGCGCTGGGCCACCCATACTGGCTATGCAGGCAAAGAGCTCGTCTCCCCATGGTCATCAGCTTGCAACCATGCAGAAAGTCTGGTTTTAATAGCAAAGTATCTGAAATATTGTCCCTAAGCCAGTCAGCCGTACTGGATTTAGGTAGGTGCTCTGTGTAAATGAGGGTGAAGTAGCACAGTTGCTTTGCTCTTTGCTGAATTCAACAGCTCGAGATTGCAAGGGCCTCACTGCTCCTGCCATGAACCATCATCTTCACCCCACCATTATCTTGGTCTCTGGTTTGAGTGAGGGTAGTCTGCATGCTTCCGCATTTTTTCAAAAAAAATGGTCATGCATATTTGTCTCTGGTGATGCATATATGTCTAGAAGTGGTAACTGTCGCCAGATCAAAGGGATGCCAAGTGAACCACATTTAAAAATTTAAAAAATTCCCAAGCATAATTTTTTGTATTAAATGGGGATATTAATGCACTGCCTGAGTAGAGTTTTTCCTCTCTTTATCACCTTCACTGGGACTGATATGAAAAAACACCTAAAAAAGTAAAAGAACTCAACCCAACCCAATAGTTAGCTGCCAGATAGGAAGCCCAAGGTAAGAAGGATGAGGTGGGCAGGCTGGTGCTGGGGGCTGGTCCCATGTCCTTGGAGGTCCTCCATGTACTTGGAGATATTTTCATTCAAAAGAATGAAAAGACTTTTTCGTTCATTTTCATTATTCTTGTAACTTTTTTTTTAAAAAAAAAAAAATTAGCTCCACGTCTTTCATTCACACACATGCACACA
>NW_009646933.1:1265670-1274785 GCF_000708025.1 Charadrius vociferus | reverse complement strand
CTTTCATTCACACACATGCACACACTCGTTCCATTTGATAAGCTCTGGCTCGTTTATTCTCCTTTCAGCAAAACCCCTTGTCTCCTCTTCACTGCCCAACAATGCTTGAATCAGTCCACACCTTCTGTAGCTGAATTCAGTTATTTTCCACTTTGCAACTTACTCCATAACAGACTAACTTGCAAATATAAGACAGCTGACACATTTTCATTCCTTAAAAACCAGTCCAGAGAGAGAATTCAGGTTAGTCAGGCATCCACTCTGTTTAGAAAATGCATGTTGCAGTATCTTATCCTTTATTAAACTCTGAAGTCTAACGCAGACTGACTTTTGGAGTGTGTCTCCCATCACCCCCTTAATTTATGATTTATATCTGAAATAATAGGCTTTGAACTGCTGACTCAAAAAATTTCCCAGCTGCCTCCAAACTTTGGTCCTTTAGCCCTTTGAAGCAGTTAAGTTCACTGACTGGCTCCATTATTTGTTTCACGGTTTGTTTTTTTGAATTTAAAAAAAGCTGGTAAAGCAGAGACTGCTTCAATATGTGCTCAGAAGTACAAAAGCTCGGAAAACTGGGTCATGTTCATAAACGATCACCAGTGGAAAAGTTCTTTGCCATCACAATATGTAAACCGAAACAAAGATTAAATTCGATATTTTCTCTCTGAGGTATGGTCTGCTGTGGGGTGAATATGCCTGGCAGGGACCTATTGTTCCACACCGCATCGCAGGCTGGCATTGCCACCCCAGCTAGTGCTTGAGCAGAAACACCCCCCATAGCACCCTGTGGTGGGGTTGATATGTTTAAAGTCTTCAGAATTCAATATTAAGCATTAAAGGTTGCTCTTCCAAAGAGACACCACCTGCTCTCGTTTGCTGTTGTTCTGCAAGCAATGGCCAGATCTTCATGAAACCAGCTCTGTAAATCCTTATGTAGTATTTTAATTACAGTGAAAAGTTTTCCTTTTGCAAAAGAAAGTGCACGTGGTGAGTTGTGACCTGAGGAAGAACTGCAGATGGTGTCTTCGACACAAGGTTTCTGGATCGGGTTTTCCTAAGGCTTCTGCACTGACTTAATCTTGTTTCTATTGCAAAGCAGTGGTGATCTGGCCTTTGGTGGAGCACAGTTGAAGCTAGCCATCATGCACAGCTCTGCCTAGTCAACATTTATTCTTTTGACGAAGTAGAAAATGCTCGGGAAAGAGGGGACATATCTGTGCTCAAGTCTGAATACTGAAAAGCAAAAAAATACCTTAAGGTCCATTTAACTTCAGGACTGAAGATATTCTCAGTTGTATGGGACAGACTCCATCAAACAAACCTGGTCTGTGCCTTGAGAAGGGGATTTTGGTGTTGTATTGATGTTGAAAGTCAGAAACTGAAGGATTTTTCCTCCTTTGTATGGATCTAGTCCGTAGAATATGGAGAAAGTGAAGGTGAGTGAAATGGGAGAAGTGAAGTTATGGGTGAAACCTGCAATGGCAGAAAATCTGCTTAATGTACAATTAGTTATTCCTCCTTTCCCCTGCCCCATCCTGTCCCCCATGTTATCTTCTCCTCACCATCTCTCAGAGGTCAACAGGTCCTTTGCTGGCTTCATATTTTTTTAAAGCCCTCATTAACTCTGACAGGGCTCTCAGCTGACTGCCTTTGGCACGTAAATACCCACCAGACTCCTCTCCCAGCTGCTGTGGCCAGTTCCTCTGCTGAGGACACCTGAGACCTCGGGAAGAACTTTTTCTCTCCCACGTGGCTTCATCTAGCAATCTGCAACCAGAAGCTGAAGAAGGGAACCAGCTGAGCACCACTGGAACACGAGTGGTCACCATGTGGTTGGGGAAGAAGCTCCAGTCTGCTGGTGGGTGTGCTGGTAGGGCAACGATTTTCACTTTTCTGTCTTTTATACCCCAAACTCTAGATGCACACAGACCCTTTTTCCCTCCGAAAGCGAGCCCCAACAAAGTAAATTTGGGGTATATCCAAAAAATTATAATGTGACTTCTTTTTTTTTCCTGCTATAACTACAAAAGCAAAAAAATATTTAAGAATCTTTTATCTTTGTAAGGAGGAAATAGTTAAAAACATGGAGATAAAAGGTCTTGAGGCTGGAGGCATGCAATGGAATGCCACAACAGCTTCTGTTTATCTTGAACCAGGTGCAAATATTTTACAGTCAGGTAGAAAACCTAAACTGGCACTATTTTTTCAAAGTCTCACCACACTGTCCTCTGCAGGAGAAAACAGATAAGATAAAAAAAAAAAAAGAGTGCTGCTCCTTAGCACAGGTGGAGGATATCTGTAAGAATCTGCATAAATTGGAGAAAAGAGTAGCAGAGTGCTTTGTTCACTTCCCTGCCACAGCTTCACCCTTGAAGGAGCTAAATGTATAGAAGTTAATAATGGGGAAAAAAAAGCTTATGTGATGGCTTGATAGCTTATGGTTATAATAAGCTTCCCCAAATCCATATGACTCAGGGGCGGAGGGGTGGGGAGCATAGGCTAGTCTGCTGCAGTATGAAATAAGAGGTTTATTGTTTAATATCTTGAATAAAATAACGCAGACTATTACAGACTTGAAGATCTGGCCCTGGCAATGAGGGCTGAACTGTGTTGAAAATCTTAGTGGTAAAATTGTAAGGGGCGTGGAGACTTTTGTGCTTTCCCTGCTTTATTTCTCTTTATTTGCACGTGAAATGTTGTGCTAGTAAATCTTAAAAGTCTCCGTCAAAAGATCAAGAAGACTTATGTTTTCACATGCCCTTTATTAACTCTATATTTGAATTATTCTGCTTTGTAGTTTCTCATGATACAGTGCATGCCTTTCAAATAAAGGTATGATTTGTCCTTTATATGCTGAAGAAAACATACCAGTGAATTTTGGAGCGCTGCCCTGTTCTTTGAACATCTGTAATGTCTCTGCTGAAGTCCCTAATTTGGACTCTGGCATCTGAGGCTTAATTTTAAGCACATGTCAGGTGTGCTGCTGGCCTGAAACCCAAGCAGAGGATAGAGGAGGCACAGTGTTGCACAGTCCTAATCGCTGACCTGTCATGGGTGGTGGGGTGCCATGGTCTAGGTCAGCTAAAGTTACACTTTGATGATAGTCCTTGGTTCAGTGTGTTACAAAAAATGTTAACGCTGGAGTACACAGGTCTGAGGGGTCTTTTGATAGCTCAACTTTAATAATTCAGCAAAATATCTTGTGTAACTTGTCACCTCCAAGGCAGTTTTTTGGTCTTTTTTTTTTTTTTTTTTTTTACGGGTTTTAAATATGTAGGAGACTGTTCTATGCTGTGGGAAGGGATAATGAGCGGAATGTATGTCCTAAGCTCTGCCTAGAACCCTTCAGGAGCGTGTAGGCCACTCTTGTGGTGACACCAGCAGGCACTGGTGGCCTTTGTCTGAAGAAAACACCAGTAGGACATGTTCTGGGGAATTTTTCCAGAAAACCTTCTGACTTGAAGGATTTACACAAAGAGAAAAAAATTTTTTGTCTTCTGGTTAAACAGCTGAATGTGTTAACTGTCTGCATATCCAACCCTATTATGTGCTGCAAAGAGCATCGTGCTCCCCACAAAGGAGGCAACAGTGAAGTTCATCCACATTACACTTACAGGGAATATAGGTTGGCACGTGCTGGCTCCAGGGAGACTGCTGACAGGTTTGGAGTGAAGGAGATACTCAGTTATTTTGGCGGGCTGAGGAAACTAAGCCTCAAGCCAGGTCACAGAAAGCCACCCCTGAGCTGCCAAGGCTGGGGACTACACTTGGCTGCCAGGTGCCGGCGTATGGCAGGATGGACCTGAGAAGATGGGAGCTGTGGTTGTCCAGCCCGAGTGAAAACAAGGCAAAACATGCCTCAGTTTAGGACACCAATATCTGGAATTTTTGACCTTGTGCAACTTCTTTGTGAAGGGAAGAGAAAGCAATTGCACAAACCCTTTCTCTGTGAAGAGCTGGAATTCCCGTCTGGATTCAGGGAAGCCTCCAAGCACTCGCAAAGACCAACAGGCACAATCCTGCCTGAGTCCAGTTCAGTAAGACCTCACCAATCAGGCCAGAATTTTACCCTGAGGGTCTAATTACACCATCAGCTGCAAAAGTGCTTTCTGAACTGAGCCTTTGCCCCCTAGAAATTGCTGGGAATTAGATTGCTTTCAGTTGGCTTTTCACTTCAATTAGTTGGCAGAGCTGATCTCAGTGTGGATTATGACTTACTTATGGCTCCCAGGCAGGGAGTGTGCAATAATACCGTTTCCCTCTTCATCCCTTCTCCTGAAGCGGCCCTTTATGTTTTGGGGGTTTTTTTTTTTTTTTTTTTTTTTTTTTTTTTTTGCTTGTTTGTTTTGTAGCGAATTATTTCACCTGTTTGATATTGTACGTCTGCCTTGCTTGTTCACATTCCCCCTTTGTGTGCTGTAGCCCATTGCAAAGACAGCGCTGGCTGAGCTGGGTTGCTGTGCTCTTGCTTTTCTATTTATGTGTGTGCTTCTGTTGCTGTTGGTCCTTGTATACTGTCTCTGTTCAGTTTTTTTTTAAATATATATATATAAAAATATGCACATATACAAGTGCTCTTTGCTCTTGCCATGTTGTCCCTCTCTCCTAGCAGATAGGAAATACAAATAACTGTCATTCTCCTCTGGTTTCTGGAGTTTAGCTGTGTAGTAACACGGTGCTTATTTAGGATCATTCAGGTGGATATTGGGGGTTGGGCACTTAAAACAGCATTTCCAGGAATCTAATTTCAAAGCTAACAGCATAAGAAAATATCATTGCTTGTTTGCGTCTTGACAGCTCTGTACCTGATGCTACAGCGCAGAGCGGCGGGGATTTCTGCCCGGGTATTGCTGCATGTAAAGTATGCCAGGGTTGGTGTAAAACCTTCTCGGGAGGCTCAGTGGGTTGAGTTTTGAGTCAGACTCTCAGTTAGGTACTTTTTGGCTCTTAATCTGCATTTTACAGGCTGAAAAAGGTCTGCTGATCTTCAATACATGTAGTGACATGAAATGAGTCCACAGGTATGAAACATTCCAGGTCAGGTTGGACGGGGCTCTGAGCAACCTGATCTGGTTGAAGATGTCCCTGCTCATGGCAGGGGTGTTGGACTAGATGGCTTTTAAAGGTATCTTCCAACCCAAGTCATTCTGATTCCAAAGCACGTTTACCATGCTGCAGTGGGAAGTTTCCCTGTGGAAATAGGGATTCCTGTGTGGGAACACCTTCCTGTGTGGCTCCAACACAACACCCCTGCAATAGTCTCAATGTCAAGCGTACAAAATGTTACAGAGTTCAAATGAGAACAGGGAGCATCTTGGAGAAGTGCCTGAAAACTAAAAAGTCAAGCACCTTAGTTATCTCACCATGGTCTTTGTGCGCCGGTGCCTTCCTGCACACCCAAAGTCAGTCTTGCTTCAGTCTAGCAGGCATCAATACAGAAGATGATGTTGAAAGCTGAAGTCAGACATGGGCGATATTCACCAGGAGACATGATGAACCATTATTGTGACTATGCTGAAGTCTCCAATATGGGAAGCTTTGGTTTTTTTTTTTAAAAAAACAACATTTAACTACAGTTATACATGTTGCCATCCCATCCGACCAGTCTCAATGCTGTATGAACAGTAGGACCTGGGATCACCAAACCAAAATCCACCTGTTTACCGTAAGAGTGTAGAACTGACAGTGCTAATAGGTGTTAAACTTGGATTGCTGTTCACCTCTGCTGTAATATAATTCATTGGTCATTCTGCTGGCAGGAGGTAGAAAGCTTGTTTGGTCTTGAAGAATCGCTTTGTTTCTGGATGGCCCATTAGAGTGACAATGGTGGAGGGTGGTTTGACTTCAGAGGGGGTAGGAAATCAATCAGACTCAGAAACACCATTCAGGGCAGGCTGGTGCTCTGGTTCTGTAATGTTAAGTGTAGGTCTGAGTGTTTGCATCTTGCTCACCATCGTGGGATGGAGACCACTTGTGCAGCTGTGATGGAGTCACCTGTGGACAAATAATACAGAGGATACTCGGGGAGCGAATTGGTGCAGTGCATTTTGGAGCAGCTTTTTTGCATGCTTACAGCTACTTACAGAGGTGTTCAGATAAGGAATAGCAAGGAGCAAGTCCTGCTGGAAAAAACTCTGACAGCCTGAGAGTAAATCCATGGCACAGACAGATAAGGGGTATTAATATTTCTTGGGTTTGGTCTGGATCCCTGTAACTCTGGGAGTTTTTCTATTTCCATGTCAGCTTAAGAGAAACTTTTGTATTTATTTGCTGTTATCTGGGTAAGTTCAGGCGCAATTATTTTACTCTTACCCTTTCCCAGACACATGTATATACACTTGCACTCTTGTTTCTTGGAAGCTTGTTAACAGTGTCTCTAATCCTCCTTGGCAGAAATCTTCTCAACTAATTCTCTTAGCAAAAAATATTTTGTTGGTGATATTTTTTCACCTCCATTCTTGCATCAGCGATAAAATTATCTGAGTGAAGAAACTTTGGCCAAAAGTTGACTTGTTTTCAGTGCCTGTCTTGAGTATTTTGTGTGCTGCAAAGCCTTATTTCTTCTTCAAGATAAGAATCCTTAAGAGGAGGGGGAGGATGGCATTATGAGAAGTAGGCAATGCTACCAGGGTGACTCAGAGATTTGGTGCGAATAAAAAGAGAGAAATAAACCCATTCAGCCCATGTGTGTGTAAGCAGAGTCACAGGTACCACTTGAAATCCTGTGTCACGGTTTGGATGGGGTTTGTAGGACTGATAGTGTTTCCAGTCTGTGAACAAAGTGTGAAAGGCTTTCTTTGGTTCCTTTTGAACAACCGGTCTTGGAAATTCAAGCCTCGCTAGTGTCGTAAACTTTCTGGGGATGATTAGTGTTTGAAAGGGTGAAACGATGAAGAGAACACATGTCTTTGTACAGGATTGCAAAACCCAAAGCTTTGATTAATTTATTTATTTATTTTTATTTTAAAAGGAGAGAGAAAAACCCAGCAGCTTCGTAGCTGTTCTCAGTTTTCATCCTCTCTGATCTCTCCTAGAGTGGGGCTAATGCACAGGATTTTCAGCCGTGGTCAATCAATAGCTGATGCATTGTGCAGAACACCCAAAGCTGAAAGAAAAGCTGCCAAGTGTTTGGTGTGCTTCACTTCCAAAGTGCTGTGCAAGGACATGATTGTTTGTAACAGCTGAGACACTGTCGTGCACTGAAAAAGGACCCCATCTTTATCCCAGACTTTTGGGAATACATTTGACCTTCCCTTTTTGAGGGCCTGTCTACAAAGAGCTGTTAATTAAGTTTTCTGGGATTTAGAGATGAAAGTAGCTGTGTCACTCCAGGTCCTCCAGCTAGGAGTTGTGTGTAAAATATTTGTAGGATTTTGGACTTTCTTTGTAGAATACGTTTGCTGGCTCATCCGTCTGTGAGCAGAGCCGTTGCTGCAAGCTGCCTGCCTTGAATCGGTGATGGGACATTACCCTGACCATGAGAAAAAGGAAGAAAGGAGCCAAACTGTATAGGAGTAGCAGAAGCCCTCTGGTAGGTTGGAGAACAACATGAAGGTGTGCGTGTGAAAGCAATCCCTTCAGTAAGTGACCACAGTGTGACAATTTCTTCATTAGCGCTTCTACATCTCCTGGATTTGGAAAAGCCAGGGCCACCCTTGCATTTTCTTGGGTGGGATTCATCCCAGCGCATGGCGACACCTCACCTTAGTAGTCATTCATCAACCCTGGCAGAGGTGTGGGGTGGGAACACATTTAGTTGAGATAAGCCCCGCCTGGGCGGCCCTACCCAAGTACATGGATGTGCGTGTTACAGGGCAGCAGCAGCATCTGTGGCTGCAGGAAGAGCAGGACTTACAGCTTGATAGCTGAGCTACTGATGTGAAGGACCTGCCTTTGCGTCAAAGTGTTCATCTGCAAGGCTTAGGCAGAGAGCCGGTGAGCTGGGGCCATGATCTTCTGTTTGAGTGCCTGACTCTGTCTCCAGGAAACATCTTGGGTCAGGTTGGACGGGGCTCTGAACAACCTAATCTAGTTCAAGATGTCCCTACTCATGGGACGGGTGTAGGACTAGATGACCTTTAAAGGTCCCTTCCAACCCAAAACATTCTATGACCAGGTATCCATGGTGGGGACAAGTCCACTGGTGAGGCACGTGCTGCTATATAGTATTTAGTGTAAACAATTGTTGGATCAGGCCCTGGGAATGGTGAAGTGCCTTCAAGGCAGACAAAACTGATAAGTCAATGCCAGGATGATGAGCCCTGGACCATCTATGAGGTATTTATTCTGTGACGTGCCACTGTAGTGTCACTTCCTCACAACGTGATTGTTTTGGAGAATGCAGGGTTGCAAGGGACCACATGCATCACCAAGTCTAGTCCCAGTTTAACCCATGGAGTACATAATCCATGAAGGCCCCAAGCTCCTGCCGAATCCAGCTATGGATTTCTGACCACTACTGGTTCTGGGGAGCTGCTTGAGAACGTCCCTGCTTTGATGTTGCAAACCTTAAACTTGCTCATGACCAGCTTGTTCAGGAGCTACCACTGTGACTCAGTGATTACCAGAGTAGGACAGGTAATGGAGTCAGGAGGTGCTTCCAGCTTGGCTGTGGTGACCTTCTTGGTGATCATAGCCACGCTTCTGCCTTTTTCTTATTAACTCTGTGTCTTTCCTATCTACACAGGTACCCTTTGGGGCTCTCCCTCCCGACGTGGTTATTGCAGAGTTTGGCACAGCAGGGACCCGGTCTCTGCTGGGAACTCTAATGTCACCGCAGAGCAAATACAAAATAACAAATAAAACCAATTTTTTCCCATTATCTGGGAACAGAGTACACAGAGGCTTCTCTGGTGCCGATTACGTTGCTAACGACTGTCTGGAAAGGTAAAACAACATTTGTAGCATGGGAAGGTATTTAAGGTATAAAACATAGGTATGTTTGGGCATCGCTGCCGCGAAATTTCTTCCCACGGCTGTGCACGGGTGCTGTTGGGCCACACAGCTTCTCCGTGCCCCAGGGCAGGAGCGTTGGAGGCAGCGCTGGGATGCTGAGGGATATTTTGGCAGCCCTGCCACAGGTGTCGGGGGTGCTGCAGGTGGGCGGGGGAGGAAT
>NW_009646933.1:1235860-1260822 GCF_000708025.1 Charadrius vociferus | reverse complement strand
TAAGCAAGGTCCTCTCTGCATACCATGGCTGGGCATCAGCTATAAACATTGGTCTTATCACCCTGAGAGAGTGAACATTGTCTGCACAATATGCTGTTAATTTCAGTTGTTAGAGAGGCCCAGCTAAGAAGCGAAGTTACTGACCAAAATTGGTTCTGTTTTACCTCAAACCAGGACAGTTACCAAAAGTTACACTTTGATGATAGTCCTTGGTTAAGTGTCTTGCAAAAATGTTAAGGCTGAAGCACTCAGGTATGAGGGTGTTTTGATTGCTCAACTTTAAGAATTCAGCAAAATATCATATGTTGCTTGTCACCTCCAAGGCAGGGGGTTTTTTTGATGGGTTTTAAATATCTTGGAGACTGTTCTATGCTGTGGGAAGGGATAATGAGCGGAATGTATGTCCTAAGCTCTGCCTAGAACCCTTCAGGAGCGTGTAGGCCACTCTTGTGGTGACACCAGCAGGCACTGGTGGCCTTTGTCTGAAGAAAACACCAGTAGGACATGTTCTGGGGAATTTTTCCAGAAAACCTTCTGACTTGAAGGATTTACACAAAGAGAAAAAAATTTTTTGTCTTCTGGTTAAACAGCTGAATGTGTTAACTGTCTGCATATCCAACCCTATTATGTGCTGCAAAGAGCATCGTGCTCCCCACAAAGGAGGCAACAGTGAAGTTCATCCACATTACACTTACAGGGAATATAGGTTGGCACGTGCTGGCTCCAGGGAGACTGCTGACAGGTTTGGAGTGAAGGAGATACTCAGTTATTTTGGCGGGCTGAGGAAACTAAGCCTCAAGCCAGGTCACAGAAAGCCACCCCTGAGCTGCCAAGGCTGGGGACTACACTTGGCTGCCAGGTGCCGGCGTATGGCAGGATGGACCTGAGAAGATGGGAGCTGTGGTTGTCCAGCCCGAGTGAAAACAAGGCAAAACATGCCTCAGTTTAGGACACCAATATCTGGAATTTTTGACCTTGTGCAACTTCTTTGTGAAGGGAAGAGAAAGCAATTGCACAAACCCTTTCTCTGTGAAGAGCTGGAATTCCCGTCTGGATTCAGGGAAGCCTCCAAGCACTCGCAAAGACCAACAGGCACAATCCTGCCTGAGTCCAGTTCAGTAAGACCTCACCAATCAGGCCAGAATTTTACCCTGAGGGTCTAATTACACCATCAGCTGCAAAAGTGCTTTCTGAACTGAGCCTTTGCCCCCTAGAAATTGCTGGGAATTAGATTGCTTTCAGTTGGCTTTTCACTTCAATTAGTTGGCAGAGCTGATCTCAGTGTGGATTATGACTTACTTATGGCTCCCAGGCAGGGAGTGTGCAATAATACCGTTTCCCTCTTCATCCCTTCTCCTGAAGCGGCCCTCTCCCTGGAAGGGGCCCTTTTTTGTTTGGGGTTTTTTTTTTTTTTTTTTTTTTTTTTGCTTGTTTGTTTTGTAGCGAATTATTTCACCTGTTTGATATTGTACGTCTGCCTTGCTTGTTCACATTCCCCCTTTGTGTGCTGTAGCCCATTGCAAAGACAGCGCTGGCTGAGCTGGGTTGCTGTGCTCTTGCTTTTCTATTTATGTGTGTGCTTCTGTTGCTGTTGGTCCTTGTATACTGTCTCTGTTGTGTTTTTTTTTAAATATATATATATAAAAATATGCACATATACAAGTGCTCTTTGCTCTTGCCATGTTGTCCCTCTCTCCTAGCAGATAGGAAATACAAATAACTGTCATTCTCCTCTGGTTTCTGGAGTTTAGCTGTGTAGTAACACGGTGCTTATTTAGGATCATTCAGGTGGATATTGGGGGTTGGGCACTTAAAACAGCATTTCCAGGAATCTAATTTCAAAGCTAACAGCATAAGAAAATATCATTGCTTGTTTGCGTCTTGACAGCTCTGTACCTGATGCTACAACGCAGAGCGGCGGGGATTTCTGCCCGGGTATTGCTGCATGTAAAGTATGCCAGGGTTGGTGTAAAACCTTCTCGGGAGGCTCAGTGGGTTGAGTTTTGAGTCAGACTCTCAGTTAGGTACTTTTTGGCTCTTAATCTGCATTTTACAGGCTGAAAAAGGTCTGCTGATCTTCAATACATGTAGTGACATGAAATGAGTCCACAGGTATGAAACATTCCAGGTCAGGTTGGACGGGGCTCTGAGCAACCTGATCTGGTTGAAGATGTCCCTGCTCATGGCAGGGGTGTTGGACTAGATGGCTTTTAAAGGTATCTTCCAACCCAAGTCATTCTGATTCCAAAGCACGTTTACCATGCTGCAGTGGGAAGTTTCCCTGTGGAAATAGGGATTCCTGTGTGGGAACACCTTCCTGTGTGGCTCCAACACAACACCCCTGCAATAGTCTCAATGTCAAGCGTACAAAATGTTACAGAGTTCAAATGAGAACAGGGAGCATCTTGGAGAAGTGCCTGAAAACTAAAAAGTCAAGCACCTTAGTTATCTCACCATGGTCTTTGTGCGCCGGTGCCTTCCTGCACACCCAAAGTCAGTCTTGCTTCAGTCTAGCAGGCATCAATACAGAAGATGATGTTGAAAGCTGAAGTCAGACATGGGCGATATTCACCAGGAGACATGATGAACCATTATTGTGACTATGCTGAAGTCTCCAATATGGGAAGCTTTGGTTTTTTTTTTTAAAAAAACAACATTTAACTACAGTTATACATGTTGCCATCCCATCCGACCAGTCTCAATGCTGTATGAACAGTAGGACCTGGGATCACCAAACCAAAATCCACCTGTTTACCGTAAGAGTGTAGAACTGACAGTGCTAATAGGTGTTAAACTTGGATTGCTGTTCACCTCTGCTGTAATATAATTCATTGGTCATTCTGCTGGCAGGAGGTAGAAAGCTTGTTTGGTCTTGAAGAATCGCTTTGTTTCTGGATGGCCCATTAGAGTGACAATGGTGGAGGGTGGTTTGACTTCAGAGGGGGTAGGAAATCAATCAGACTCAGAAACACCATTCAGGGCAGGCTGGTGCTCTGGTTCTGTAATGTTAAGTGTAGGTCTGAGTGTTTGCATCTTGCTCACCATCGTGGGATGGAGACCACTTGTGCAGCTGTGATGGAGTCACCTGTGGACAAATAATACAGAGGATACTCGGGGAGCGAATTGGTGCAGTGCATTTTGGAGCAGCTTTTTTGCATGCTTACAGCTACTTACAGAGGTGTTCAGATAAGGAATAGCAAGGAGCAAGTCCTGCTGGAAAAAACTCTGACAGCCTGAGAGTAAATCCATGGCACAGACAGATAAGGGGTATTAATATTTCTTGGGTTTGGTCTGGATCCCTGTAACTCTGGGAGTTTTTCTATTTCCATGTCAGCTTAAGAGAAACTTTTGTATTTATTTGCTGTTATCTGGGTAAGTTCAGGCGCAATTATTTTACTCTTACCCTTTCCCAGACACATGTATATACACTTGCACTCTTGTTTCTTGGAAGCTTGTTAACAGTGTCTCTAATCCTCCTTGGCAGAAATCTTCTCAACTAATTCTCTTAGCAAAAAATATTTTGTTGGTGATATTTTTTCACCTCCATTCTTGCATCAGCGATAAAATTATCTGAGTGAAGAAACTTTGGCCAAAAGTTGACTTGTTTTCAGTGCCTGTCTTGAGTATTTTGTGTGCTGCAAAGCCTTATTTCTTCTTCAAGATAAGAATCCTTAAGAGGAGGGGGAGGATGGCATTATGAGAAGTAGGCAATGCTACCAGGGTGACTCAGAGATTTGGTGCGAATAAAAAGAGAGAAATAAACCCATTCAGCCCATGTGTGTGTAAGCAGAGTCACAGGTACCACTTGAAATCCTGTGTCACGGTTTGGATGGGGTTTGTAGGACTGATAGTGTTTCCAGTCTGTGAACAAAGTGTGAAAGGCTTTCTTTGGTTCCTTTTGAACAACCGGTCTTGGAAATTCAAGCCTCGCTAGTGTCGTAAACTTTCTGGGGATGATTAGTGTTTGAAAGGGTGAAACGATGAAGAGAACACATGTCTTTGTACAGGATTGCAAAACCCAAAGCTTTGATTAATTTATTTATTTATTTTTATTTTAAAAGGAGAGAGAAAAACCCAGCAGCTTCGTAGCTGTTCTCAGTTTTCATCCTCTCTGATCTCTCCTAGAGTGGGGCTAATGCACAGGATTTTCAGCCGTGGTCAATCAATAGCTGATGCATTGTGCAGAACACCCAAAGCTGAAAGAAAAGCTGCCAAGTGTTTGGTGTGCTTCACTTCCAAAGTGCTGTGCAAGGACATGATTGTTTGTAACAGCTGAGACACTGTCGTGCACTGAAAAAGGACCCCATCTTTATCCCAGACTTTTGGGAATACATTTGACCTTCCCTTTTTGAGGGCCTGTCTACAAAGAGCTGTTAATTAAGTTTTCTGGGATTTAGAGATGAAAGTAGCTGTGTCACTCCAGGTCCTCCAGCTAGGAGTTGTGTGTAAAATATTTGTAGGATTTTGGACTTTCTTTGTAGAATACGTTTGCTGGCTCATCCGTCTGTGAGCAGAGCCGTTGCTGCAAGCTGCCTGCCTTGAATCGGTGATGGGACATTACCCTGACCATGAGAAAAAGGAAGAAAGGAGCCAAACTGTATAGGAGTAGCAGAAGCCCTCTGGTAGGTTGGAGAACAACATGAAGGTGTGCGTGTGAAAGCAATCCCTTCAGTAAGTGACCACAGTGTGACAATTTCTTCATTAGCGCTTCTACATCTCCTGGATTTGGAAAAGCCAGGGCCACCCTTGCATTTTCTTGGGTGGGATTCATCCCAGCGCATGGCGACACCTCACCTTAGTAGTCATTCATCAACCCTGGCAGAGGTGTGGGGTGGGAACACATTTAGTTGAGATAAGCCCCGCCTGGGCGGCCCTACCCAAGTACATGGATGTGCGTGTTACAGGGCAGCAGCAGCATCTGTGGCTGCAGGAAGAGCAGGACTTACAGCTTGACAGAAGCCCTCTGGTAGGTTGGAGAACAACATGAAGGTGTGCGTGTGAAAGCAATCCCTTCAGTAAGTGACCACAGTGTGACAATTTCTTCATTAGCGCTTCTACATCTCCTGGATTTGGAAAAGCCAGGGCCACCCTTGCATTTTCTTGGGTGGGATTCATCCCAGCGCATGGCGACACCTCACCTTAGTAGTCATTCATCAACCCTGGCAGAGGTGTGGGGTGGGAACACATTTAGTTGAGATAAGCCCCGCCTGGGCGGCCCTACCCAAGTACATGGATGTGCGTGTTACAGGGCAGCAGCAGCATCTGTGGCTGCAGGAAGAGCAGGACTTACAGCTTGATAGCTGAGCTACTGATGTGAAGGACCTGCCTTTGCGTCAAAGTGTTCATCTGCAAGGCTTAGGCAGAGAGCCGGTGAGCTGGGGCCATGATCTTCTGTTTGAGTGCCTGACTCTGTCTCCAGGAAACATCTTGGGTCAGGTTGGACGGGGCTCTGAACAACCTAATCTAGTTCAAGATGTCCCTACTCATGGGACGGGTGTAGGACTAGATGACCTTTAAAGGTCCCTTCCAACCCAAAACATTCTATGACCAGGTATCCATGGTGGGGACAAGTCCACTGGTGAGGCACGTGCTGCTATATAGTATTTAGTGTAAACAATTGTTGGATCAGGCCCTGGGAATGGTGAAGTGCCTTCAAGGCAGACAAAACTGATAAGTCAATGCCAGGATGATGAGCCCTGGACCATCTATGAGGTATTTATTCTGTGACGTGCCACTGTAGTGTCACTTCCTCACAACGTGATTGTTTTGGAGAATGCAGGGTTGCAAGGGACCACATGCATCACCAAGTCTAGTCCCAGTTTAACCCATGGAGTACATAATCCATGAAGGCCCCAAGCTCCTGCCGAATCCAGCTATGGATTTCTGACCACTACTGGTTCTGGGGAGCTGCTTGAGAACGTCCCTGCTTTGATGTTGCAAACCTTAAACTTGCTCATGACCAGCTTGTTCAGGAGCTACCACTGTGACTCAGTGATTACCAGAGTAGGACAGGTAATGGAGTCAGGAGGTGCTTCCAGCTTGGCTGTGGTGACCTTCTTGGTGATCATAGCCACGCTTCTGCCTTTTTCTTATTAACTCTGTGTCTTTCCTATCTACACAGGTACCCTTTGGGGCTCTCCCTCCCGACGTGGTTATTGCAGAGTTTGGCACAGCAGGGACCCGGTCTCTGCTGGGAACTCTAATGTCACCGCAGAGCAAATACAAAATAACAAATAAAACCAATTTTTTCCCATTATCTGGGAACAGAGTACACAGAGGCTTCTCTGGTGCCGATTACGTTGCTAACGACTGTCTGGAAAGGTAAAACAACATTTGTAGCATGGGAAGGTATTTAAGGTATAAAACATAGGTATGTTTGGGCATCGCTGCCGCGAAATTTCTTCCCACGGCTGTGCACGGGTGCTGTTGGGCCACACAGCTTCTCCGTGCCCCAGGGCAGGAGCGTTGGAGGCAGCGCTGGGATGCTGAGGGATATTTTGGCAGCCCTGCCACAGGTGTCGGGGGTGCTGCAGGTGTGCGGGAGAGGAATCGATGACCGCCGCAGAGCCAATTTGGCAGCATCTGAAGAGCCGAGCATTTGAGCCCTTCTGGGTTTATTGAATTAGATCCTTATCTTTAAGTGAGGGAGGCGAAGGCAGCTTACAGAATTGGCACGTTTGCTGCAAATGTCCCCAAATTCAACAACAAGCTGTGTACTACAGGCCTTAATCATTGCTGCTCTTCTGGTCTCTGATACGTGGATCTAATATAGAAATCCTCCCGAAAGCTTAACTGTGTTGGAGGACATGCATCAGGGTCTGCGTATTTGCTCTGATTACATCAGTTATGGGTCTGAACTCTGCAAGCACTGACTCCTGCTATCTAATGTCAACAGTGGTACTGGCTTCACTGGCAGCACTAAATTCTCATAGGGATCATCCTGTTTGCATTAAATATTAAATGTACTTTGATTTGGTAGCTCGTGCATAGGTTTAAATAAAAAATTAAAAAAAGGTGTTCCTTAGTTGTGTAACTTTTAAGTAAACAGAGCTGAAGAATCATCTGTTAGCTTTGATTTTAATTTACTGTATAATAGCTTACATCATAATAAATGATGTTGTGTGATTTGGATGTAATTTTGAATGTGTCAGGAAGCTCGCAGCCAAATAACTGAAGCTAATGGTAGTTCTGCAATCAGCTTCACTATGTGTCAAATCAGAGGAACCATTATTGAATTTTAAAAGGCTGAATTACTGTGTTGTTTGTATTAAATCTTAATGCCATTTCGGATAACGGTAATGTTTTCCCTTGGAGGTACGTACTGGATGGGTTTTCTGTTCCCGAATATAAAAACCAAACACAGTTTCAGTGAAACTGTTTGAATTCCAATTGTAAAGGGGTTAGATGTATCCAAAAGTAATTTCAAACCTGTCCTAAATGAAAGAATATATTTCCCCTGTTGGATATAGTGTAATAGTGCAGGCCTTGTTATGAATTAGGAGAATTTAATGGTGCACTGTAATGATGTTAATTACAAAAAGTAATGTACTGACATGGCTGATCTTTCAGGGGCGGGGGAAGGTATTTACATTTCTCTAGGGGTGGGAAAGGAATGGGGACTGCCCTGTACTTGCTTGTTTTGAGGCAGCCTCGCTTCCACTGACCACTGCAGGATGTGCTGCAAGCACCTTGAGAGCATTGTCTTGCATTCCTCAGGGTGATCTGGGAACCAGTAGATAGGTATAGGTATACCGTTTGTACACCTTCTAAAATTGTGGGTGGTGGCAACTTTTTTCTTCTCCCCCAGAGCCTCAAGTCTTTTTAAAGAGTCGTGGTGTCCAAGACAGATTGTGCTGGTAGTCTCTTGTCTCTTCTAAGTTTGTATTTTAAAATAAATAAATAACATTTTAAAATATCTTTTTGCATAAAGCACTTCTGGATCTGAGACCATGCCTTGCTAAGTCAAGACCAGCCTCCTAGCTCTGGCCAGGTGCCTTGCTGTGCTGAATCTGGCGCTTTGGAGTTAGCTGCCTGGTCCCTGGAAAGGAAAGACTACGACAGGCTGAGAGAGTTGGTGGTGTTCAGCCTGGAGAAGAGAAGGCTCTGGGGAGACCTTAGAGCCTCTTTCAATCCATAAAGGGTCTCCAGGAAAGCTGGGAAAAGACTTTTTACAAGGGGATATAGTGGTAGAATGAGGGGGAATGGCTTCAAACTGGAAAAGGGCAGATTTAGACGAGATATTAGGAAGAAATTCTTTACTCTGAGGGTGGTGAGCCTCTGGCGCAGGTTGCCTACAGAAGCAGTGGAGGCCCCATCCCTGGAGGTATTCAAGGCCAGGTTGGACGGGGCCTGGAGCAACTTGGGCTGGTGGGAGGTGTCCCTGCCCATGGCAGGGGGGTTGGAACTGGGTGATCTTCAAGGTCCCTTCCAACCCAAACCATTCTATGATTCTATGACCGCCCAAGGTGCAAATGCTCAACTCTTGTGCTGAGGAAAGGGGTGAGATTGGGCTCCTATGCTCATGTCTCTAGGTCTGCTTTGCTAAATTAACTTGGGCAAGCGCTGTAATAAATACGTGATCTGTCCAAACCCCAGATTACCTGTTCAGAGGGTGGCTGAGCTTTCTGGCTTGACTACTTGCTGTAAAGACTGATTTGTGTTAAAGTTCTCTGATGTGTTTGGAAGAAAACCAGAGAAGCTTAGCAAAATGACTAAGTTTGACTTTCTTTTCTATCACTTTTTATACAAATGATGGCAAGAAAGTCACCTGGCCTGATTTTTCCATTGTTGCCCCAAACACAGTCCAGATGGGATGTCTCTTGGCAGGGAGAACTGACCTGGCCTCCTTATGCATTTAATGCTGCAAACCAGTCTGGGGATTTAAAATAATTTTTGTAGCTCTTGGTTAAATCAGCATTTCACGGGCGTCAACATCTTTTAGAGGAATGCTATTTGAATTTTTATTTGCTCATGATTTCCCTTGACAAATTGCTAGCTGGTAGGATTTTCTTTTTATCCCTCTCTAAAATTATTGACTCGCCCTGTGTGGTGTCTAGCCCAGCGAAGCCTCTCGCCTGCAAGAGAGCGCTGGTCTATGGCATCACTGGTGAGCTGGGAGACTTTTCCCATCTCCCTCAGGCGGTACATGACAGCAATAGATATAATGGACTCATTTGGATAATTTAGTACTGTCTCAGTGTATCTGGTTTCTCTAGTGACACTCTGACGTTCATGCTTGACTTCCCCACTTCTCGGATAATAAATGGAAGAGGTTTCACCTTGTTGGCAGCACTGCCTTTTGGCCCATTATCTTTCTTAACATTGTGTACTTGAGAAATTAAATTACCTAGTTTCCTGGCTAGGTCCCTAATGAATGCCATTAATTAATATCTTTTTCAAAGGAGGAGGTGTTTTTATTCTTAATCCACAGGAGAATCTCTTTCCTTGGCTGCCCATAAGCAAGGTGTTTGCACACGGGAGAGCAGGTAGGTCCCTCTGTGGTTGGCTCTGCCCCGTGATGTCCTGTTGACTTGTCCACAATGCTCTGTTCCCCAGGGAAATGCCAACTTGACCTTATTGTTTCTCATAGACAACCTTAAAATCCTCTTTTTGTGCATCTTAGGCTAATGCTCTTACATGGTGCGGTCACCATTTGCTCTTAGGTCTTCCTCAAGTCTTTAAGAGAGAAGGCAAGTTCAGGTGAAACAATTTGCAGAAGACTTGTGCACCTCAGTGGTCCTTAAACAGGCCCTTTGACTTATTGCTTATTTCACAGCACTTTTCAGGGAAGATCTAGTCCCAGGAGCAGCCAGGTTAATGAAAAGAATAATTATCTCTGCAGGTAATGGACCAATGTAGTAAAGAAGTGCTGTTCATAATGCATCTAGAAGATGGGTGGAAATGTAACCTGGTCCTTTGGTAGAAATTAGCAGCAGAGTGTGGATCTGATACCCTCCCTCCCTTTTTTTCTCTTTAAATCTCCTCTCCCCAGTGGCAGTGGAAGCCCTGTGTACAGATAGACATGGAGTTGTAAACCCAAGCCTGGGAGAGATGTGAAATGAATATACCTTGGAGGTCAGGGATGGCTTTGATAGATAGAAAAAAAGGTACTGAGCTAGGGAGGAAGAAGATCAGGGCTGGCACAGTGGATGATGGGATGGCTGCAGTGTCCACCTCTCCTTGCTAAACGTGGTACTGAAGTGAGACGGGGGAAGATTGGAGTGTTGGGGATGTTGGGCTGTGATGGCGCCTGGCCTCCACTGCAGACAGTAGGTTCAACAGGATGGTGTGGAATGACTTGGTGTGGGCTCAGATTCTCAATTCTGAGCCTTCCCAGTGCCATGGCCAGAGAGAAGCTGAGTAGGACCTGGTGCTGCAGCTGGTTTCTTGGGCTGTGGAGGTGGGGAGCTGGGCAGGAGCAAGCAGAGCTGTTCTTGGGCTCTGCAGGCAGAAGTAGCCACATGAATGCAGGCAGCAGTGACATGCCACGTGTCACTGGGATAGGGGAAAAGGTCTCAGATTTGCTTAGATCTGCTCGGATTCAGGTGGCACTTCAAGTATTGACTGATCCCATTGTCTTTGGTGTTTCCATTCATGCTCTAAATCTCACCGTGCTCAATACCTTGCAAAACCAAACACTTTTGGTTCTTTACCCTGCTTCAGTGCCTGAAGGTAGCTGCTTTTCTCCTCGAATTCCTGCCACTTAGCCACTTCTGCTGCTGCCTCTCCTTGTGATCTGTGGTGTTCTTCACTGGGGGGAAAGAACAGTGTCCTTTGAAATACTTAAATCTGATGTGAGTCACAGCCTTTTTAAGAAATGCTGGATTTTATAGCCTTCTGGCAGAACAGATATGTCAGAAAGTTTTAGGATGCAAAGGAGGTAGTTTGATCCCACCTGGGGGAAACTTAAAATAACTCCTGCACAAGATGATGAAGGAGCCTCACCATCTGTGGGGATGCTCACTACTTGGTACAGAAGTGGCTGGTGCTCTGAGTCCCTCTTCCCACTTTCGGTGGTTGGGTTAATGTACATTATGATCAAAAGCAATAGATGAATTACAGTCTTGGGGCTGAATCTTTTGGAAACAGCACGACTTGAACAGTTAGTGTTTGAGGAAAAAGTCTCTTGGATAGGAAACCACATGTAATACTAGTTATTGTAGCTAATGCCTTAGTTAGAGCTGGCTGCACAGCTGGTTTAAATAGAAATAAAGTCTTTTAAGTCATTTAGCTGATAGTCTAGTCCCTTATGCGTGGGAGTGTATCTATGTACACTTGAAATTCCTGATCTTTGTGGGTTGTATTTTCTTATCACTTTGCTGAAAGGCATTTGGAGAAGCAGGTGAAAATGCAACAAGCTTCTTTACCATTTCCTCATGTTGCAAAACTCCCTTGAACAACAAGGCTTGGACTACGTTCTTCCCAAACCCATGTTCCACAGCTCCTTTGCTGACAGAGTTTGACTTCTCAGCTTTGAGATCCCTCTGTTTATGCAAAAAAAAAAGCTGCAAATAGAGATTTTTTTTTGAGCTTGTATTTGCCAAGTACACGGAGGCTCAGCTTGACTTTCTAAGGACACATAATCACAGCCGTAATCACAGTTCAATCTATTTTTAATTGTCACTAATTGATTCTTAGCAGCGCTTAGACCTTGTGAATTAAATTTATTAAAAGAAGAGCACCTCTTTCACCAGCCGTACACACTTGTTCTTGTACAGGGTCTGTTTTATACAAGCAGCATTAAGATGCTGTCTCTTTCCAGCCTTGTGGCTTTTAAAACGACTTGTGGCTGTGAATAAGCCTTAATGGATTACTGCGTCTATAACTTGCCAGCTGTGGGTATCTGGAGCACATCCTGTGTCTGACAAGAGCCCTCAAATCAGAGGTACCACAGGCCCAGGGAAAAGTCGAGGAGGGCATTGCACTCCCCCAGGACCTCCTCATTTCAATCAGAAATGTTATCAGGGTAAAAACCTCTGGGAAATATTTGGATGTTGAATCTACATTGAGCTCTGTGCTCCTTCAGCTCCTCTGGCACCTGAAGCTGGATAGGTAATGGTTAATGCATGCTTGGCTGTGTCCTAGGAGGTGCCAGGGATGCTGGTGGGGTCTGTGCTCTGGTCCCTGCTTGTTTGGGTAATGGAAGAGACCTCATTCTGTTTTGTGGAAGAGTCACACAAAGCCCTATCTTGACAGGGAATGGCTTCAAACTGGAAGAGGGCAGATTTAGATGAGATGTTAGGAAGAAATTCTTGACTGTGAGGGTGGTGAGACACTGTCCCAGGTTGCCCAGAGAAGCCGTGGCTGCCCCATCCCTGGAGGTGTTCAAGGAGAGGTTGGACGGGGCTTGGAGCAACCTGGTCTAGTGGGAGGTGTCCCTGCGCACAGCAGGGGGTTGGAACTGGATGATCGTTAAGGTCCCTTCCAACCTAAACCATTCTATGGTTCTGTGATGCTATGATTTAAAACCCCCAACTTCAACCACTTGTTCTTGAAAGAGCTGGTATGTTTGTTGGTTTTTGGTGGTTTTTTTTCAGGCAAATTCTGTTCAGAGCCCTCATGCTTTATTCCTGTTTTCAAAGCTTTTTCTTACAACCTTGAGTGAAGGAGTTTCCCCAGTCCTGAGTCTGAGCTGCTCTTTCGAGGCTTTTGAGGGCTCAGGGCCTATAAGCTGACGGATGCCTGCAGCTCCCAGGGACTGAGAATTGCAGCTCCTCTCCTTGAGGGACACTTAGCATCTCTCGCTGCATTTTGCTGGGGAAATATTTCCCCTGGCTAAACTCCACTTAGCCAGCAGAGGCCGTCATGCCCATACACTTGGAGGCAGCGAGCTCCCACTGAAGCCTATGGACATATTAAAACCTTTCCGGCCTGTCTTTGAGATGGATTGAGCTCCGTACCCCGGTATCCCCAAACCGCCTCTCGCTGAGCTGTTGGGCTGATGAGATTGCAATGCAGATGCAGATTTTTGTTATTTGAGTTAATGCATAAATAAATTAAAAATAATGAGTAGCCAACTGGGGCTGGAAGAAAAAGCAAAGGTCTCGGTAGGCATGGTGAGGTCTGATTAAATTTGTAATGACCGGTGCTGCGACACAGGCAAGGGGCTCCCCCAGCACCTCCTGGGTCCAGCCTGGTGGAATCTTGTGCATTACTCATGTACATGGGAGAGAAATGAAACGGCTCCATTAAAGGAATCCTTTGGTATTTATTTCTGTGGCATTAAATACAGTTATTTTCTGAAGGTGATGGACTATCTGTATATGTAAGCATACGGCATGCTGGGCTGCAGGGAGTATTTTCAACAAACCATCCACAGATGGGGGTAGATCCTGCCCTACTGCCAATTATATGCACAGAAAGACACATGAAATCCTGCAGTACTAAAGTGGAGGCCGTGCCCCTGGTGCTGGCAGGTGCCCTGGGCAGAGCATCCTATGCTTCAAAGCCCCCTGAAGCTCTGCTAGCTGTGGTAACTCAGCTAGAGTTCAAGGATGCCTTTTTTTTTTTTTTTTTTTTCCAGATTATACCCCACCCCGAACCCCACAGGAGCGGTAGGGGAGGCAGACTAAGCCAGCTGGTTCACAAAACACCCCTAAAACTGCTCTGCCTGTTTTGGACCTATGTCTTGCTGTCTGTCCTTTACGGGCAGTTTCTTTACCCTCATCTCCAGGGGATGTGTTGGTCACCAAAAGAGCATCTAAATACAGACAACACATATGGACACCAGCTTCTTCTTTGAGTTGCCCCCAGACCGTGCAATGAGGATGACAGATTTCTCTAACCGTAAGTGCAGAGCAGCATGCATTGAAAAATAACCTCTCCCGAAACAAGAGGCTTCCCTGTGTCTGCCTTGGGAAGGAGACCAGAACAAATGTTCCTTGGGGATAAGTCAGCTGTGTTGCATGGCGCCTGGGTACAGGACATCTGGATTTTATGGTAATAGGTGCAAAATAGGAACCACATAGAAGAGAATGAACTAAAGGAAAGGTGTGTTCATGCCTTGCCTAATATTTACCTAAAAATGTTCTTAATAATAATCTCCTTACCTAATAATGGGATAATTCCAGGTTAAGCACTGTTTTAGTGTCCCAGGGAAAAAAAAAGGTTACAGGTGAGTTAGGACCTCGAAGAGCCAAACTCTGACCTCTTGCCTTGTACGGCACCAAATCTGTTACAATTCAAGAAGTCACCATGGACTTACGGCGCTCTGGTGGGTTCTGGCCCAAGCCTTTTTGGGAGGGAGGATTGGGGGAATTTCTTGCTGACTGAAGGGTAAGAATATAAACCCATATAAATACTGTCGACAGTTTTAACTAATGGCTCTCACCAATAGCTTGGTTGCTTTCCCGGTAGTTCTTTATGCACCAATAAACCCCATTGTTCTTCTCCCAGCTGTTATTCACAAAAAGAACAAAAGCGAGCTAGAGCGTTCTCGGCACATTTCTTTTTAATTAAAACAACAGACGAAGGAAGCGTACGGAGCAACGTTTGAATAAGACATGGTAAATATCTCTTCTTCCCCATCATTTTAGCTCATTTGATAGGGGTTATTTATTTCTGGCTTATACCTGAGGTCCTGCTCTGCTGCACCAGCAGAAAGAGAAGAGCAAGGCTCGAGGTAGCTCAGAGGGGTGGTTCTCAACTACTGTGGTGTCCCACTGGTGCTTTTAGACCCTCAGATCGTTCTTTCTGACACATGACTTGTTAATTGGGGTATTTCTGCAAATGTAGCTGGGGCCTCAGCCCTTGCTGGGGCTACATCAGCCTGAGGCTGCTCCTAGAGGTGCCCTGAGCATCCTAAAACTGAGTCTCTTAGCGTGTGGGTGGGGAAAGGCATTTCTTCTACCCCAACAGCTCTGCTGTCAAAGGCAGGTAATTTACTAAGGGGGTGAAGGTAAGGGGATATTAGGAAAACTATTTTAGGGCTGGGAGGGACCAATCTTCCACCTGAATGACTTGTCCTGAGTAATCGTAGTGCTTTGCCTTTTGGCCTTTCATGTTGATGCTGTTAGCATTTTGCTGCATAGAGCGGGAGCCGTTTGGAGCAGCAGCTCTCAGGGAACTTGGTTTGATGAAGTGTTTACCTTGCAAAAGTATAACAGAGAAATGAGCTCTGCTTTTCTAAGAGATGTCATGTTTTTTCTTTTTCTGAAGGCGTGTTTTTGTCCTGTTCTGTGGGATTTTAGCCCAAAGTCATGGATGAAATGAACTCAATGAACATTTTAGAGGGATGGCTTTTCTGCAGCCGAAATCTAAATCCAGCTTTAAGCTGAAATGTTTGTGCCTGTGATTTCTGCTGTGGACTGATGGCTGTCCTGGAGAGGGGAAAGGTAACGGTTATGAATGTAGTGAACCGCAGAGCGTCTGCCTGAGAAAATGTGCTGCATCATCAAATATCTCTGCAGGATCCCAGAGCTCCTCCAGACTGACAGCATCCACGTGTCCGGGATGGTTCCCTTTGGAGCAGTGTGTCCTTGGTACCTGCTGAGCCTGCTGTCCCACGCTCGCTCTCAGAAGTGCCATGCAGACACACTAGGTGCCTTTCTACTGCTTTCCAGAAAATAAAGACCTGAAAGTAAAAGGGATTTCAGGCACTGTACAGGTCCTATGGTGCTGATATCCTAGGAATTTGGCAAGTGAGAGCTGTATCATAAGGAAGGACAGTGATTTATTTTATTTTTTATTTTTTGCTTTATGATTTTAAGACCTTGGGAAAGCCACTCTTCTGTTTCATCCCACACTTGCGCTTTAACCTACTTGGAAGCTGTCCCTGAATAATTCACTTTATGAGTCTTAATAGAAAGATTTCCATTCAGCATCAGAGGCCATTAAAATACAGTGCTTTTTTTTTTTTTAAGTTATTATTCACATTAACTTGTTGGAGACTGGTGCCAAACACCTGCCAAAGAGGGTGGGACAGATCTTCACCAACCCTGAATCCTTTGGGTTTGGTGGTCCCCATCCGTCCCTGCCTGGGGCAATGCTGCTGCCATCCCTGGAAACATTCCAGCTCAGGTTGGATGGGGCTCTGAGCAACCTGATCTAGCTGACAATGTCTCTGCTCATGGCAGTGGGGTTGGACTACATGGCCTTTAAAGGTCCCTTCCAACCCCAAACTATTCTATGATTCTATGATCTGTTCCTTGTGTTCCTGATAACTCGTTGCTGATGCCATCTCCCGTTCCAGGCTGGCAGCTGGAAACGCCTAAATTTATCCAGCAAGAGTCTTAAATCATGCGCATTGAAGACTTAGCATGGCTGAGCCTTCCTATGTACCATGCAATACTTACGGTATCATTAGCTTGGGCAGCATACCATCAAGGACATCGCACTTAATTCATCATTCGAGGAAGCTGTGGGCTGAGTTATCCCACAGGCTGGGCGGGGGGTAGCAGGAGGCTCTGTATCATCATCCTACAGCCCTGCCATAAATTCAGCTCTCGCTTCTTCCATTAGTGTGATTTAGTGCCAGGCTGACTGCCCTGCTTGGTTTACCTACACTTGAGCTACACCAGAGAAATTCAGTATGTTTTTCCATACCACAATTTTTAATTAGACTTCATTTTCTATGACAAAACCCACAACAGCACCTTTGAATAAGAAGAAATAATTTTTCTTCTTTTCTCTCCCCATTTGCAGTCAGACTTTATATCATCCACTCCTGACTGCAGCCGAGATTGAGCTGGTCTCATGGTGTTTGAGTTTCCCTTGCCTGCTGGAGCCTCTGCAGGGCTGCATGCCGACCCAGGATGAACAGTTGGGACCGTACACTTACGCCATCATGGGGCTTGGACCATGGCTGTGCTGGTGGCTTAGGTGGGAAGAGAGATTTTGAAAGACCCTCCATCCCTTTCCTATGCCCTGCTGTCATATCTGCTACTGGGCATCAGAGTGAAACCCCTGTCCCATGTACTAGATGTTAGGTGAGCCCCATGCTGACATCCCTGGGCACAAGCAGGGTGCTGGGCATGCTTCAAGCTGTGGTGTCCTTCCAGCTGTGACATTACATCATTTATTTTTCCTATCCTCCACCTGTTTCACCTTAATATTTGCCCATGGGTGCTGTCAGATGTGTATATTTGTGCTTGTGCTCAGTTATTAATCTAAGCTTTATTTCTCTTTGGTTGGCCAAGGCAGGCTGTTATAAGGGCACCTTGTGTAAAGCGCAGTCAGTGTCTTCTTCTGACTGTTGTACTTATTTATTGAGCATTGGGTTTTCGTTTGGTTGGAGGTGTGGCACAATAATTGCGGGATGGAAGATATGGATGCAGGAAAGCGTTGCTGATGCTGGAGGTCTCCAGAGAGAGATCCTGGAGGTGTTTGCTTTTTCTGGTCACTGGGTTGGCTGGTCAAAAAAAAAAAAAAAAATCCATGTAAAGTTGAGACCTTTGTTATCAGTAAGGTGATCCTGACACCATGAATAATGGAGAGGAAATACAGACCAGTGAGATATGGTTGCTTGGTGGGTCTCCTTTTTCACCTGCCCATCTGTCTTATAACATGACTGGATAGCACTAAGTAATTTTTTATGAGATTTCTGAAGCTGCTACATGTTATGAGGAGAAATGCCTCTGTTTTGTCCTGTACTAAGCGGGCATATGAAGGACAAGAAGCAACTTGACCATGTGCCCTCATCTGATCCATTTTCCAGGGAGCTGCAACCTTCATTGGCACATCCTGATACTGTAGACCCAGATTGTCAACTGACCCTGAGCGGGGGCTGAGGTGGCACTGAAAAAAAGAGAAGGTTCTCAGCACGAACCAATGAATAAATAATAATAATGAAAAGGAGAAAACCCAAAGACCAGCAGAGACAGAAGAGAGAGGGAGGTGCCTCAGTCAAGGAGGTGACAGAAGGCAGGAAGAGTCAGAAAGAGGTGATCTGTCGGCACCCATTGGCTGGGAAGGACAAGGGACTCCAGGACATACCTACGCTGAGCTCGTAGGCAGGAAGGACACCACGAAACGAGGGCAGCCCTAGGCAGGGAGAGGCAAGAGGACTAAAGGACTTCAGCAATTGGTGAAGCAGCCAGGGTCAGTGGCAGAAGTCAGGTTAAGGCAATCCGAGAGCGTTGTTAAAAGTGTAGGGGTGAAAAACAATGACATGAAAGAACAGACCAAAAAGAACAAAGTAGAAGAGGAGGAGGAGGGGGAGGAGGAAGAGGAGGTAGTGGAAGAGGTAGTTGAGGAGGCAGTTGAGGAAGATAGGGAAGATGAAAGCCAGGAGAAAAAAAGCAAAAAGAAATCAAAGTCCGAGGACTCAGAGAATGATGGGGAAGTGAAGAAAAAGAAAAAGAAAAAAACCAAGAGAAGAGAGTATAGTAGTGAGGATGAGGATGACTATGAGCGCAGGAAGAAAAAGAAGAAAAAAGGCAAAAAAGGCAAAGAAAAGAAGAAGAAGAAAGGTGACAAGTCCAAGAAAGGAAAGACAGATGAGAATTTTTTGGAGATGTATGAACAGGAACTTCGGGACTATCATTCGGACTCCTCCAATGCAACAGAAGATGAGTACAACAAAAAAAGAGGCCAGCTCCATCATTTCTCATCTCCCCTCTTGAGCAGGCAGTTACGCTGTTGGCCCTGCAGATGCCCATCTGGGGACCCTTCCTGGGGGTGCAGGCACTTGTCTTTCCTATGTGGGGAATATTTCTAATTAAACAAGAATTTTTACTATGTGAGGTGGCACTGACAGTTTGTGTCTGTAAGAGGTTTTTGGTTTATGAAGTCACTTTGCCATGTGTGCATGGTACTGCTGCAATTACATTCTCCTAATTAATATTTGCATTGTGGTGCTGCTCAGAAGCTGCAGTCAGCAGACTCCCCTTGTGTAAGCAGGATACATAGCAAAGATGCACGGTCCTGCTCGAGCCTATGTGGCAATGAGCCATGGCAGTGGACGGCTTAGGATTGATGCAGAAGCAGGAGGTCCACCCCACCATCTCACTCTGGCTGTTGTAAGTAACCAAATAGGCTGGGGAAATATTGCTAGTAGTCTCTAAACCTTACTGTCATGTCGGTAGAGTAAATAGTCCACTCTTATTATTTGTGCAGGGTACTTTATTTCAATGCATGGTGAGCTGCGCAGTCACTTAAGGTTTCAGATGGTGAACTTGGTTTCATTAGAAGACTATGGTCTCGAGAGGGATTGCAGCCGTCAGCCTGGCAACATCTAGACAGCTTGTGGAGAAACGTTGTACTTTAGCTTTTTATCTGCTGGGTGGCAGCTAGTAATGTTCCCCCTCCCCAGCAAACCTTGCAGCGCTATGGCAGAGTGGTGACGAAACTGCAGAGACCCATGGTGTAGCTCAGTCATTAGAAGGAAAAGCCCTCGGTAGGTAGGAGGATGCTCCCAAGCACGGTGAGGTTGTCTCCTTATCAGAGAGGTGGGCAGCAAAGAGGCAATGGACCACTGAGGGATGACACCAGCTGCCCATTACCTGTGCAACTGGATCTTGGCGTGACTGGGGCAAGACACTTAACCTCTCAGCACTGTGGCTTCCCCATCAGTTAATTAGAGTAATAACATGTCTTGTATGTGGCAATTTGGAGAACCGAGCGTGCCTGAGGAACCTTGTAAAGTATCTTACAGGTGTGGTGTGGCTATATGTTAACTATAACGGATGGCTTCTGTAACGGTGCCGTATGGCTGTACTGGGAAAAGAACAATGATTTAACTGCTCTGCAGGAGAAGCGGGACCCTCCTGTATACACTGTATTTATGCCATACACATAACCTACTTCATTTGTGATGTCTCTTTTGGGGGAGGGAGGCTACCTCCTCCTATACTACAAATCTTTTATAGTAGAGAAATAATAACTGTTGTGTTTTTAAAGAGAGAAGTTCCAGCAAGTTTTTATAATAACCTCTACATGGTCTTCTGCTTAGTTTCTCAAGAGTTTCTGCAGGGAAGGTAGTAACTTGTGGTTGAAACATTGGGGAATGAATTAAGCCAGGACTAGATTCTTGTAGTCCCTGTCAGAAAGTAAAAATTTTAGTCCAAAACTTGCAACACTTGCTATCATGACAGCCCCAGGACCTCCAAGAAACCTGTCATGTAGCCAAAAGTCCCAACGGTTGAACCCCTGGTTGCTCCCTTGGATCGTGGATTCTCCTCCTTGACCTGTGGCTCGGTATTTTGCACCCTCAATTTCCAGATATTTATGGAAGCAAGCGCACACATATGTGAGAGAAGAAATGGTGGGCACGGGAGAGGAGAAAGATGTCAGGTAGGACATGTGCAACCAATGAGTCATGGGGGTTTTCCACCAGTGAATACCCATTACTGGGCCATTTGGCATCAAAAAGCAAAAGCTCAGGAGCAAACCCTAACTGCCTTACCCTCTTGCTTGAGATTCAGCTATTCCCTCTGCTATCCACTGTCCTCTTTGCATTTTGATTCAAAACAGCAGATTTCTTGTGTGACTTAGTTGCTGCTTTTGTTCCAAAGGACCACTGAGTGGAGGGACTGTTGTTGGTCAGGCTTTTGAGAAACATGTAACCTCTGCAAAAAGCCTCCCAGAAGCTTTGGGGATGTCAGCTGTCTTTGGTACTGGAGAATATTCAGTAGAGAGATATTTCAGTCCACAAGCTGTGATTCCTTTTGCTGTAAAAAGAAAAGAGAGATGTTGTAAATGTTTTATAAGCAGGGAGTCGATGGTGCCTGTGTCATCTGATGTCCTTTTTATCTTATTGTATTAGCAAACAGGAGAAGGGACCCCCCCCATGACATTCAATCGATGACTGAAGAACAAGGCAAATCCGTCTCCTGGGGACAGGAAAACAAAAGATATCAAGTGACTGGGGGATAGTGTATCTGAGAAAATTATAGCAGAGATAGAAGGCATTTTTAACTAAATTGCAGCTGTTGTCCATTCCTGTGATCCTGGTGTTAACAAGATTAGTTATTTATTAATAAGTATTTGCGAAGTTACTTCTACGGTACAGTACGGATGGCTTTGGGGAGACCTTACTGCAGCTTTTCAATACTTAATGGGGGCTTATAAGAAAGATGGAGAGAGGCTTTTTACCAGGGCCTGGAGTGACACGGCAAAGGGCAATGGTTTTAAACTGCAAGACAGTAGGTTGAGTTTGGACGTAAGGAAGAAATTTTTTGCAATGAGGGTGGTCAAACACCAGCCCAGGTTGCCCAGAGAAGCTGTGGCTGCCCCATCCCTGGAGGTGTTCAAGGCCAGGTTGGACGGGGCTTGGAGCAACCTGGTCTGGTGGGAGGTGTCCCTGCTCATGGCAGGGGAGGGGAACTAGGTGATCTTTAATGGTGCCTTCCAACCCAAACCATTCTATGATTCTATGATCTCAAACTGCCAATAATAGTGCAAACAGGTCACCCCACATAATGTAAAGTTAATTGGTGCAAACAGTAGATTTCATAGAATCTTGCCCTTGGCTAGAAGTGCAGTAGACGTCTAGAGACTGTTCATATAGGACCCTGGCTACCTACGACCATCATTAAAGCCTCTACAGGTACCAGCTACCTGAGGTTCAGAGTGGATGTCTGCAACCTGAAACCTTTGCAGGAACTCCATCTCTTTCTGTCTCCATATTTTTCTCTTGGCATCTCCAGAGCCTAGTCTGTGATAGGGAAGAGGGAAACTGGCATGGTTATTTATCCTGCTGCTCAGGTCTGGGGTCAGAGAACCAGGAAGGAAGGAAAGGACCCAGTGCCACTATATGTTTTCTGGGTCACTTCTTCCAAAGCCATTGATATCTCTAGGTTGGTAGGAAGAAAGAAAATGTTACTTTCCCCAAATTTGCTTTTATGCCATTAACCGAGTCTTCCCTCTGGCTGAGGTGATAGCTGCTGGCTTAGTGACTCCTGCCCCCAGACACCCAGGGGTCGTGGGAGATGGTGTCCCTCCTCTGCTGTGTCACAGTAAAGTGCCACTAGCTCAAGAGACCTTGGGGTTTCCCTCTTTGCATAGCCATAGCACACCAAGAGGCATATCTCATTTCAGAGGACAACAAACTTTTGGGGGTCCTATTGATGATAAAATCCTCTTTCTAAACTTTTTCCCCTCTTTTCTTCCTGCCGAGTTTCAGATCTGGATATTAAGAAGAGGGTATCTTTCCTTTAAAGAAAAGAAAATCCTCTACTAGGTTTTTCTTGTCTCTTGGAAGTTTTAGTGTAGCATGTAGTCAGACGTGCCACACTATGCTCACTTGGTCACCATCTCCAGGGCCAGGGTTCCCAGGACTGTTTCCTTGAGGATGAAGGATAAGGCACTTCCATAGATGCAATCTCTTAAATGGCAGGTCTGCGTGACGGTAAATGGCTAAGAAAACTTAGGTGACTCATGATGATCAAGACACTGTAGAAGTCCATGAGAAATGTATGCTTCCATGCAAGGTTGCAAACCCTGGATTAGCTCCCAGGAGATGCAGTACTTTGAGGCTGCTGTCATCTCTTCCAGGGACAGATGCTGAGCCCTTTGTATGAAACTGCTGGTTTGTCCATATTGTGCAAAGGGTGAAGCTGAACTTCGTTTATCTTGGCGGTGCCGATAATAATTATAAAATGAAGAAAGGTACTCAATAAATGCATATTTTTGTTAATGCACTGTCTCAAATGGTGATAGGAGGGGGGGAATCACCACTGATGGTTTGTGAATAGATATACAAGCCACTCATAATTTCTTTTGATGTGCACCAACCGTTTTATTGTGTTACATTTATCATGTTCCTTTAGCGACTGCAGCAAAGGGCTACGCAGAAAAAGCATTCAGGACACACTGAGTTTGTTGCTAAGTTCTCTTTAACGTAATTTAGCAGCAGAATGGAGGAGGAGAGCAAGTGCTGTGCGGTGGCCAGCTCCAAACCACAGAGATATATCACACATTTCTATGACAGATGATCATCAGTTGCCAAATCACCTTGTCTGAGCCTTGTACCCACTGATCTTCCCAAACCGAGCTTTGATTAATATTTCAAATAGGAAGGAACAAGGACTCCTCTTTGGAAGAAAGATTTTTTTCTCTTTACTGCCCAAATGAACTTTGGTTTTAGGAATAAAACATTCAGACTAGAGTTTTGTGCTGGTGGCAATTTTATGTCTTCTGATCCAGTGGGACATGCAAAGCATGCTACCAAGAGAAAGTGGTGCTGCACCGGCCTTGGAGGTGTGGTGGGTAGCACCAAAGGGCAATTTTCCATAGTTACAAAGGACTGCATGAAATATGAATTTTTAAAAGTTTAGATCACTTTTTGAGTTTGTTAAATGAGTGTACTCAGGACAATTTTAACAAGCCAAATAATTGTGATCTTAAAGTATTGATTAAGTTGTGGGAGCATTTGCTAATATTTTTACGTAGGCACCAAAAAATCGTTGGACCTGGCATTAGACATTAGACACCCCCCACTACAACCCTGTGTAGTCCCACTGGAGAGTTAAAGTTGCCTGGAGGTGTCTTGCTGAAATGAGGTCTTATGAATTTGAAACGGGTAGTTAAAATGCTGTGAATAGGTAAAATGCTTGGGTAAGGGGGCTCAAGAGAGCTGGCTGCTATTTAGGCATCACTTTCTCCAAGCTCAGGATTGGTGCATCCTGAAGAGAAAGAAATCAGGACACGGAAGAAGTAGACCTGCATGGCTGAGCAGGGACCTTCTGAAAAACCTCAGGTGGAAAAAGGGAGTTTACAATAGGTGGAAGAAGGGGCTGACTGCTTGCGACGAGTATAAGAATGCTGTCAGGGTTTGCAGAGATAAAACAAGGAAAGCCAAGGCAGGCTTGGAATTGAACCTGTCAAGGGATGTCAAGGCCAACAGGAAGGGTTTCTTCAAGTATATAGGAGACAAAAGGAAAACTAGGGAAATTGTGGGCCTGCTGTTGGTCGAGACAGCTGCCAGGGTGACAGATGATGCAGAGAAGGCGGAGTTGCTGAATGCCTTCTTTGCTTCTGTCTTCACTGTTCAGGTCAGTCCTGAGGAGACCCAGACTTTGATGGTAACAGAGAAGGTCTGGAGCAAGGAAGGCTTTCCCTTGGTTGAAGAGGAACAAGTTAGAGAACAATTAAGTAAACTAGATACTCACAAGTCCATGGGGCCTGATGGGATGCACCCGTGAGGGCCAAGGGAGCTGACAGAAGTCATTGCTGGGCTGCTCTCCATCATCTTTGATAGGTCCTGGAGAACAGGAGAGGTGCCTGAGGACTGGAGGAAAGCCATTGTCACGCCAGTCTTCAGAAAGGGCAAGAAAAGGAAGACCCAGGAAACTACAGGCTGGTCAGCCTCACCTCCATTCCCGGAAAGATGATGGAACAGCTTGTTCTGGGTGTCATCTCAAAGCATCTGGAGGAAAAGAAGGTTATCACAGGTAGTCAACATGGATTCACCAAGGGGAAGTCATGTCTGACTAATCTGATAGCCTTCTATGATGGCATGACTGGATGGGTGGATGAGGGGAGGACAGTGGATGTTGTCTACCTTGACTTTGGGAAGGCTTTCAACACTATTCCACATCATCCTTGCAGGCAAGCTTAGGAAGTGTGGGTTAGACGAATAGACAGTGGGGTGGATTGAGAACTGGCTGGCAGATAGAGCTCAGAGAGTTGTGGTTAGTAGTAGAGTCTAGTTGGAGGTCAGTAACGGGTGGTGTCCCTCAGGGGTCAGTACTGGGCCCAGTCTTGTTCAACATATTCATCGATGACCTGGATGAAGGGATAGAGTGCACCATCAGCAAGTTTGCTGATGACACAAAACTGGGAGGGGTGGCTGACACACCAGAAGGCTGTGCTGCCTTACAGCGTGACCTGGACAGGCTGGAGAGTTGGGCAGAGAGAAACCGCATGAAATTCAACAAGGGCAAGTGTAGGGTACTGAATCTGGGGAGGAATAACCCCATGCATTGGTACAGGTTGGGGGCTGACCTCCTGGAGAGCAGCTCTGTGGAAAGGGACCTGGGAGTCCTGGTGAACAACAGGATGACCATGAGCCAGCAATGTGCCCT
>NW_009646933.1:1227859-1235419 GCF_000708025.1 Charadrius vociferus | reverse complement strand
GAGAGGCTGTGGAGTCTCCCACTCTGGAGACATTCCAAACCCGCCTGGACACCGTCCTGTGCAACTGCTGGAGGTGCCCCTGCTCTGGCAGGGGGCTGGGACTGGAGGAGCTCCAGAGGTCCCTTCCAACCCTGACCAGTCTGTGATTCTGTGAAAGGTGCTTTGCAAGGAATCATAGCGGCTCTTCATCTTTGACCTCCATAGTTGGACATTGACCCACAGCAGAGTTGTCGCTAGTCATCCATACAGAAAATCAGTATTGTAAAGCTGAAGGCACCAGGCTGCCAAACCCACGGTACAGCTGATGTGCCAGATGATGTCTGTAAAACCCACACCCATGAGGACAGACGTTTTCCAGCATTGCTCCTCACACCCCAAATACTTAAATCTGAATGGAATGGCAAGTTCAGGTTTATATCCTTAATTGCCTGTGGTTACTTTTTAGACTGAATGTTTGGTTTTGGACTTTAACAGAAAATATCTAAGAGTTCGTGAAGATAATCTGAACAAGATTTCACTGAGAAGTAGATGTTAAATGCAGATAAAAATATTCAGTTCTAGTTGTGTTCCCCCCAGACTATGTGTCCCTTCAGCCTGGATGTAATGATCTGTAACATCCAAGGTGTGGGGCAAAGTGTACTTTCTGAGGAAGGTGACCTTTAGAGGATGCAGGACTAGAACTTGGTTACACTGGAATGATTCAAGAAGAGCTGCGAGCACACATTCACAGAATTCACAGAATTGTTAGGGTTGGAAGGGACCTCTGGAGATCATCTAGTCCAACCCTCCTGCCAGAGCAGGGTCACCTACAGCACGTTACACAGGACAGCGTCCAGGCGGGTTTTGAATGTCTCCAGAGTGGGAGACTCCACCACCTCTCTGGGCAGCCTGTTCCAGTGCTCCACTACCCTCAAAGTAAAGAAGTTCCTTCTCATGTTAAGATGGAACTTCCTATGTTCAAGTTTATGCCCATTACCCCTCGTCCTATCACTGGGTGCCACTGAAAAAAGACTACTCCCATCCCCCTGGCATCCTCCCATTAAGTATTTGTATGTATTAATAAGATCCCCCCTCAATCTTCTTTTCTCTAGACTAAAGAGACCCAAGTCCCTCAGCCTTTCCTCATAAGAAAGGTGCTCCAGTCCCCTAATCATCTTTGTTGCCCTTTGCTGGACCCTCTCCAGCAGTTCCCTGTCTTTCTTGAACTGGGGAGCCCAGAACTGGACACAGTACTCCAGATGCGGTCTCACCAGGGCAGAGTAGAGGGGGAGGATGACCTCCCTCGACCTGCTGGCCACACTCTTCTTGATGCACCCCAGGATGCCATTCGCCTTCTTGGCCGCCAGGGCACATTGCTGGCTCATGGTCATCCTGTTGTCCACCAGGACTCCCAGGTCCCTCTCCACAGAGCTGCTCTCCAGGAGGTCAGCCCCCAACCTGTACTGGTGCATGGGGTTATTCCTCCCCAGGTGCAGTACCCTACACTTACCCTTGTTGAACTTCATAAGGTTTCTTTCTGCCCAACTCTCCAGCCTGGCGAGGTCACGCTGTAAGGCAGCACAGCCTTCTGGCGTGTCAGCCACTCCTCCCAGTTTTGTGTCATCAGCAAACTTGCTGATGGTACACTCTATCCCTTCATCCAGATCATTGATGAATATGTTGAACAAAACTGGGCCCAGTACTGACCCCTGAGGGACACCACTTGTTACTAACCTCCAACTAGACTCTGCGCCACTAACCACAACCCTCTGAGCTCTATCTGTAAGCCAGTTCTCAATCCACCTCACTGTCCATTCATCTAAGCCACACTTCCTAAGCTTTCCTGTGAGGATGATGTGGGAGACAGTGTCGAAAGCCTTGCCAAAGTCAAGGTAGACAACATCCACTGCCCTCCCCTCATCCACCCATCTAGTTACTTTGTCATAGAAGGCTATCAGATTAGTCAGACATGACTTCCCCTTGGTGAATCCATGTTGACTACTTCTGATAATCTTCTTTTCCTCCAGATGCTTTGAGATGACTCCCAGAACAAGCTGCTCCATCATCTTCCCAGGGATGGAGGTGAGGCTGACCGGCCTGTAGTTTCCCGGGTCATCCTTCCTGCCCTTTTTGAAGGTGCAGAAAGAAAACTGAGGAGCTGCTTTTGCTAACAGGTACAGCAGTTCCCTCCACTATTGCATCAAATTTCCAGTCTCAGGACAGCATTGGTATTTTAAGGTTTTGTTTCCATTTATACTTTGTTAAATATACGTCTTCCAGGCTCTCCATGAAGTGTTTATCATCATGTCCCTGGGTATTCGCATAAGTATCTGAATAGTGTGCCATTAAAACAGCAGAATTAATCCCCTGCACAGCCTCAGGTGAGGGGGTTTATCCATCTGAGCCCCAGGAAAGCAGACAGTCATGGTGGGATTGGTGTTGAGCATCTGACTGCTGCTGGTATGCCATGACTTACCGGGGCTTTCTGTGTCAGCTGTTGAGGATGCAGCCAGGCCGTAACTTCCAGATTCACAACATATTTTTTTGTCCAGTTAAGGTCTCCTCTTGGCTGACTATTGCTGCTCCAACAAATATTTATTATCAGTGCCTTGTGCGCACAGATGTTTCCCCAGGCTTTGTCCAGAAGAGTTTTTCTTCTGCCTTTGGTTATTCTTCCTTGCTGGACACTGCTGTGCAACACAATGTCACAAATACCTGAGTGGCAACACTTAAAAACAGCTTGAAAATAATAAATGTGGCTTTTGTTGATGGATTTATATGGATTGCAAGGCTCACTGGACACATACCGCAAAGTAGTTGTTTGTTGTTGCTGTAATTGGATGTAGCTGTTAGAAACTCTTGGTCTTTTGGGCACTTCACCCCATGATGTTTAGATCCACTGTAGTTTTCCACATCACTTGGATGTCCTCCATTTTATAGAGGTCTGTATCATAACATCTTTATTAGACTTGCTCTATGAGACGCAAGTGTTAACAGCAGATATTTGCAAAGAAGGAAGAAATAGGAGGTGGGAAGGTCATAGTTTATATCCATTCATATTTGGGGTTTTCATGTTGTTTTGTTTTTTTTAAAATCCTTTCTAAGGTGCTGGTTGGATAGTAGTAGCTGTCTGTCATGAATAATTAAGTCATGGTGTTATGATTAATTCACAATGTCATCTAACAATGAGCATGTAAATATAGGTAACACACGTAACTTGTATTTATAACAAGCTTCTGACAGGTATCTGTCCCTGCTTATACCAAGCGTCAACATGAAGCACAGCTGGAAATCAGGTTACATGAGCAAAAGGTACTGGTTCCTCTGCTGAGAGCTGCACAGTGTCACCCTCCGGCTTGTAGACGATGTGTCAGCCATGGGGCGATGTTCCCTGCTCACGGCATCATCCGGTCCTCGCCTGCGGTGGCTTTGCCATCTGTTGGCTCCTGAACAGGGTCCTGCTGGTTTCTCTGCCTCAGGCCGGGTGGTATTGAAGCATGTCATTGTCGGTGTGTTTTTCTTTGCAAAAACAATTCAGCCGTTCCCCAGAAACAAACAGGGAGAGATGTTGTGCCTTGCTTATGTCAGGGAACATCCAGCATCCAACACCTGCAGCGCCTCCAGGCCAACACTGCTGGGGGGTCAGCAAAAAAAATGGTCTTGGGTGAAACGGCTCTTCCTGCTATATGGGTGCTGGGGCTCAGAGCTGGCAGCAAGGAGAGCATCTCTCCTTGGTCTCGGTTGTCCTGCTGCCTAGACAACTAGACGAAAGTGGGGCCCTTGTTCGAAGCTGGTGCTAGAGGGACATGAAAGACAGCAAGGAATTACTTTCAGTTACGCTCTGCAGACAGATTGCTCCACCACAGACTTTGTTCCGTGCCGCAGGTAAAATCAATATCATATTTCACCCAGGCTGCATTATAGACTTCCCACTGGACAGCGGTGTCTAATGTTCTTGTCCACAGTTGTGATTCAGAGACACTCGTCTCCTGGCAGGCCCTCCTTGTCTCCCAAAGATAATGGAAGAAATGGAACAGGTTTTTCTCTCAAATGTTTCTCTCCCCTGAGGCACAGCGTTCCCCTCCAGCGCAAATTAAACTTGAATAACAAAGATGTCGATATCTGAGCTAACTCTACTTTGCTGTTCCAGCAAAGAACTGAGATGTTTTTTTCTGGTGGTGCTAAGGCAAAAGCACTTTTAAGTGATAGCTGGAGCACCAGATGAATCGAGTTTGGCTTCCTACGGTGCACGAGAATGAAATGTTGATTTTGCAATAGCTGATGAAGTAAAACAAACTCCAAACCACAATTACTCTGCCTGTGGGAACAGACGGGACAGTATTCAGCTTTGGATTTATATTTTAAGGGATAAATGATGTTTCAGAGCTCAAGATAATGCTATCTGTGTGTACTAGCGATAAGTTTGCAGGAAACTTCCCTAATTCATGTCCGTCAAGTGTTCTCAAAATGCAAGACACTATTAATTCTGCAACTCTTTATATAATCTACGAATAACAGAATGTATAACAGTCTGCAGACAGCCCAAATATTCATGGAAAAAATCCCTCTCTTTTTCTTTGAATAATTAATTTGGCATCCATGCTGGACTCGAAAGCTGCTTTCGTTAAAGCATATAAAGAGCAAGCAATTTCTCATAGCATGTGAGGCCCAAATCTGTTCACAGTTTTGCCAATATGAATCCAAAGTCATTGTACTCAAGTCAATGGAGTTAGTCAGGATTTGCCCTGGAGTGAATGAGAGAAGAATTTGACTCATTTTGTGTATGACGAGATTATTTCTCAAATTGTGGCTTGATAAAAACAAACAAGTGCTGATTTCAAAGGCCCGCCTTCACGGTGGGTAAAGGATGGTCCTGATAAAACTATAACCATAGTTAGTATTTAACTGGTGTGTTCGTGTGCACAGAGCATCATTTTAGCATACATAAACTGTAACAGTCAGCACAGACCCTTAAAAATTTCCAAGTATTTTGCATTGCTGTCAAGGTACTCTTCAGGTGCTCCCAGACAAACATACGCTGAAGTGCTTCAGTAGGAGCCAGAGTGATTGGTGCTTTGCATGAATCAACATTAAGTGAATATTGAGAATAATCAGTGAATTCTCAACTGGAAATACAGTTAAGTACACACAACCATTACCACTGCTGAGGTAAATGCATCCTGCTAAATGGATGCATCTGAAGGCAGCTTTGACAGCCATAGCTTCAAAGCAGTTTGTGTTGTTTTGGGTTTACATTCAAGATGAAGAAGGCATCTTGCCAGTTTCTTCCACTGCTTTGGTGTAGGAGGGTTTGGTTCTTGCTCACCCTGCGGCAGCCTGGAGGTATGGGTTTGCAAATCTCTTTGAGGAAACCCGTAGTGATGAGGGGGATGAGGTTTACCATAGGTGTGCTGTATGATGGTATGTCATAGATCAGCTCAGAGAGAAGCAAATCCTCTCCCTCTACTCTGCCTGGTGAGGCTACATCTGGAGTACTGTGTCCAGTTCTGGGCTCCCCGGTTCAAGCAAGACAAGGAACTACTGGAGAGAGTCCAGTGGAGGGCTACAAAGATGGTCAAGGGACTGGAGCACCTCTCTGATGAGGAAAGGCTGAGAGACCTGGGTGTGTTTAGCCTGGAGAAGAGAAGACTGAAAGGGGATCTCATCAATGCTTACCAAAATCTATAGGGTGGGTGTCAAGAGGATGGGGCCAGATTCTTTTCAGTGGTGTCCAATGACATGACAAGGGGCAACGGGCACAAACAGGAAGACAGGAAATTCTGGCTGAACATGAGGAATAACTTCTTTACTTTGAGGTTGACGGACCACTGGCACAGGCTGCCCAGAGAGGTTGTGGAGTTTCCTTCTCTGGAGATATTCAAAAACCTGCCTGGATACGTTCTTGTCCGACCTGCTCTGGGTGACCCTTCTTTGGCAGAGGGGTTTGGACTGTATCATCTCTGAAGGCCCCTTCCAGCCCCTGCCAGTCTGTGATTCTGTGTAAAAGGCAGAGATACTGGAGGGTGTCAGTGCACTGCAGGCTGCCTCCAGGACACCAGTGCTTATGTTCACAAACGGATTTTTCATGTCTGCAGATGCTTTGGAGCTTTCACCCCCTCTGTTTCCCTGCCCATGCTGGGAAGCTCTTGTTTCTGCTTTCCCTCTTCCGTACCCAAACTCTTTGATGACCCCTTGCTAGCTTTGCGCTTTTATTCTACCTATTTAATCATTATTGTGTCATAACCCTTATTTTTTTTTTTCTATTAAGGGCCACTCTTGCCAGAAAACATTTAGGCACTGTCATGAGCTCCAGCTCGGTTCTCCACATTCACCGCATGAGAATATGGCCTGAAGGGATCTGCAGCCACTGCTGTAATTGGTGCTAAGTCCCATGTTGTTGGAGTCAGAAAAAAATGAATTTATCAGCCAAAGCACTCTTCTTCCCTGAAGATATTCCTTCCATGTGGTGCTAAGGGAATTTTGCATGCTCTTAGCTAGAAGATCTCAGTCCCCGCTTGTCAGTCTTTACAGCTTTACCATAATTTTAGCAACTGTTTTGAAGTGAGTGTTTCTCTACTCTGGCCACTAAATGGATGGGTTTATAGCATCAGCTCTTCCTGCTAGACAGGGAAATGGATGTAAGTTCTTCCAGTGATGCTGCAACGTAACCTGATACTGATTTTATGCTGTCTGTATCTTGCACTTGAAATGACCATTTCTGAATGATTATTTTCAGCAAAGAAACTAGTGTCTATTATTTCCTTTATTGGGCTCGTATATGGCAATGAAAAGCAGTAATAGGTTTGCAGTCCACAGCAAATCAGTTCTGTTTATCTTGCTGAAACTTCCGCCGGTTTCCGAAGTCTTCATGCCAGATAGCTGAGCAGTGGAGTCAGCTGAGGATTCAGTATCTACCAGATGAGATAAGTGAACCAAATTCCACTTGATTGAGATAATATTTGGAACAAAAGAGTCCGTATCAATGGCTGTATTAAAAGCTTTATATTGACTCTGCCTAGCCCGCTGGGAGAAAAGCAGAATTTGGAGACTGGCCTGAAGGTCAAGCATTCCCATACTAACACTGTAGATTACTGTAACTTGGCAATGTTCTGGACACTAAGAATAGACTTACCTTGACCTTGAGGGTGAGATTGTTTGCCAATTAAAAGCACCTAAATGTAGGCATCCTCCTGTGAGCAGCGCCCCACGCAGCTTGCTTATGTTCAAGCTGGGATCCTGTACTCTCCCTTTTGCTTTTGTGACCTCTCTTTGGGGCTCCTCTACTCACGATGCGTGATTAACTCAGCCAACACTGGCAGAAAAAGCACTAAGGAGTAGCACAGACAGGCAGAAGCATCCTAACACTGGCTTAATGACCGAGCAGCAGCTCAGGTGAAGAAGCATGGGCTTTTGGGGCATTCTGTCCATATTTGGAGGGAGGTGGATCACCAATGCCAATATTTGGCAAGGGGACATGGGAATGTCATGGTTTGCACCTTATGTTTGACAAAGAAGGAATTATGGGTATGGTGGGTGCAAAGCTATCCATCCATGGAGAGGCTGAGAGATTTCTGCCAAAGT
>NW_009646933.1:1211172-1227666 GCF_000708025.1 Charadrius vociferus | reverse complement strand
ATAAGGAGTTGTTTTTTACACTATGATGGAAGCCAAAATTCATTGCAAAACTCTGAAGAAAGTTCTTGTTTCAAGTCCTGCAGACTAAGACTGGAAAATGAGAAACTCTTGAGACGTGCAGCGGGTAAAACATCGCAATGTCTGTTTAGAACTGGTCTCTCAGCTGACTCTGTGTAGGAGATGTCAGTGGGGTTGAACCAGCCCTCCCAAGCTCCACTTTGAGAGCAGATCTCTTTGAGGAGCTTAAAGGTTCCCCAGTATAATTCTCACTGATGTCAGACAGCTGAAAGCAGAGCCGCATACATACATACATACAGCTCACAAATTAGTAAAGGAAGAGGTAGACTTTGTAGATGCACTTGGAAACTTCAAGGGTGACCATAAAATCCCGGCAGATGGTCTCTTTATCTGCGTTCAGTGATTGCTTCCATTAAGGAGGGTTCTAAATAGTGAGATACAGCTAAATCTGGTGTGATACACCAAAACCTTACTCTATCCTGAAAAACTTTGCTATAATTTGTCTTTAGCTGTTGCACCGAGCAACAGCCCTGAAGGAAATCTTTAACTGATTATGTGCATCAGTGTCTAAGCATGGGAAAATAGCAACCTTTGTACTTCCTTTCTTTGCAAAGAAACATTGTTGGCTTGTTGTTTTTTTTTCTTTTTTTAACCCTTCAATTTGACAATATAAACTGGATGTTTTGGTTTTTTTTTTAACTTTGCCTGGTGATAAGCGTATATTCCACATGAGACTGATGCAGGTGGAGGATAAGAAAAGTGAATAAACAGTTGACCAAACTTATTTACACACTGCTCCTGTTAAAAATTAATTGGGAGATTCTGCAGAATTTGGGCAGATATTTCCCATGAACAGAGGGGTTTTAAGTGCTGACATCTTTGTATCATAGAGGTAAATCTTTGGTATTACAGCCCACAACCCTGATAATATTCACAGTAGTGACGGAGGCAATTCAGACCTCCTGAGTGGTTGAGAGGGGTTTGAAACATGGGGACCCAAAATGAGGAAATCCCATGAGACCATCCAAAAAGAAAGTAAGGAACTTGGTGGGAAGGGAAGACCTAGCTCGCATGATGAAATAGATGCAATACTTGAGATATTTAACTTCTGTATTTTCTTAATCTTCCCCTTCACAGCTGCAGCACAGAAGTAGCAAAATTGATCTTTGTAGCCCAGATTCCACCCTTGGTTAGCAGTGTGACTTCCACAGAAATCCAATTTCAAGCTTTTCAGCTAATTCAGCGTTATTGTCCCAAATTGTAAAATACAAGATGTTTATGCTTGGGACTTTCTAAGGTTGGACATGTTCTCTCAAAGCCAGAATATCCGATTAATCAGGAGCAAAGCCCTGGGGTGGTTAAGAAACATCGCTAGTGTACGGTCCTTGTTGTCTTATATCATAGGCGCTGTTCCCAGCGAAGGGGCTTGGGGTACCAAATGAAAACAGTGCTAACCACAGCGTATGCTCAGCAATGACATGTGTGACTCGGGCAAGGCTCAGCATGTCTGTCCCAGTAAAATCTGCTCTTCCATGTGCTGCTTGCTCGCTGTGGTGTGTGGAGGCTGAACTTGGGGTTGTGAATCTCAAGCCCAAATTTGTACCTATTCGTGGCTTGTGTTTTCTTACAACTGTGAGAATCACATTGTGGGAATTAAAGAAGGGGTTTGATTTTTAAGAGGGGGGGGGAGTACTGTGGTTTGTTGATGGTGTTGTTTTAGACAATTTCCTTGTATCCCATCATCTCATTTGCTGGGAGTTGGAAAGTGGAAGTAGATCAGTCTGACTTACACCTTTTGTAAGGAAATTCGTGTTAGATGTATAGATGAAGTGATGTCAATACCCACAGAGGGGCAGCAGACTGGTTCAGGAATGGGTTTCGCTTGATGTAGCATGGGCAGATGTAAGATGACAGACTCTGCCTGTCACATATGACTTATTATTCCCAGCACTTCTCTAGTAGTACAAAAAGAAAAACGAAACAAAACAAAAAAACACCACTAGAAAACCTGCCTGAGCTTTTGAAGGGTCTCTGGGAGCTTACGGAGTGTTGTGATGACTCTTTTTTTTTCTCCTTTTTCATGGGGAAAATGTCTTCAGCCACCTTCCTGTCAGCACGAAGCCAAGCACAACTTGACCTCACCCCATGAAAGGAGGAACAGGGCCAGCTTTTCCTGAGCCTCTGTGGGGAGAGGGAGGATGATATATTGAAGGGCCTTTTCTCGAATGAAAGCTTGCAGAGAGATGCTTAGCTGTAGCTGTGACTTTGGCAATACCTACAGGATGCTCTGACGGTGATAAGTACTTCCATGGTACAGCTAAGTTGCAATACGGTTTGAGATGGCCAAATGTAAAAGGCTGATATAAACGGGTGCAGCAATATTACAACTTAATGACGTAAGCCCGCTGTTTCCAAAGCAGAGTTGATTCAGCACTGAAAACCATGAAGCAATCGGCGGTGAATCACTGGGGCAGGGTGGATTACGAGTCTTCCTCCTGTTAATGGCTAATGCGAGGACATCGTCTGTCTCTCCGTGCTATGCCAAACATCTCCCGTTGGCATGTGTGAACGCTAACAGGAGGAAGGTGAAATGAAAACATTGTTCGTACATATTACTCATATGCAAGCTGTGGATTTCATATATTCTTTTTTTTTTTTCTGCAAAGAAATCTCCTCTTCCTTTCAGCCCATAAATGAAAAACACCAAGTCAAGGGATTCCAAAAATTTAGCCAAGCATAGATCGTAACGTACTATATTTATTATAATAATGTCCCCTTCCTGTCCTATTTACATTCGTGGAAAGGTGAGGTTAGGAAAATATTGCGGTGTTTTTTTCTGTCTCAGTGCAGTAGCGCCACTGGAAATGAAGAGTAGTTTCTAATCAGTTTTACATGGGTGGCCTGGGTTTTGCTCTAGCACTCTGTCTCTATGCTTTTCAGTTAAAATGGTGATTTAATTTCTTCTCTGTGATGCGTTGAGGGAAGAATGGTACTGAGGAAAAACATTTGATGCTCAGACTAGAGAGTGTCAATGCATTTTTGTCTCTTTTGAATATATATGAGATATAGTGAGCGAAAGATTAGCACTAGCAAAATACATAACAGTCCTGATACACCTGTGAAGAAGGACATTTTTACAGCATTAGTTCTGAGAAATTGCATACTTAGCAGTCAGGCTGTGCAAGAAGAAATGATGGAAGTTTAGTCTTTCCTCCATCTTATAGGTTTGAGCCTGAAATATTGTTATTAGATAATGACCATCATGTGGTTTAAAGCCGAAAGAGGCTGTCAGGATGCTTGGTGTGGCCATAGCTAAAGTTTTATAATTTCCTCCAATTCCTTCTCTACTGAGCCAGCCAAGACATGTACTTCAGAAAGGTAACCTCTTTTCAAGCCTGAAATCTTGTTCAAACTTTACTCATCATCCTGCTTAAGAACTGTGTGTCTGACTGCAATTTGAATTTATCTAGCTTTGCCTTCTGGCCATTGGGTCTTGTCATGCCTTTCTCCACTTGACTAAAAGGCTCTTTTTAACTCATGTCTCTCCCAAAAAGATATCGATGTGTGGTAATAAAGTCACCTCTCAGTCTACTGTTTGCAAAGGTAAATTGATAGAGCTTTGAGACTCCAATGTAAGCATTTTCCTACCTTATTCTCCTCCTGATTTACCATTTGGTCTCTCGTAAAATCTCCAGAACAACTGAAACGCAAACTTTCTGGCTGTAGCAGTTTCTCAGCTTCATACGAATGTCTTATCAGATCAAACAGGAAAGCGTGCATTGTGTTGACATACGCACAAATGAAAAATGGCTCAACAGCTTTACTCTAACACTTCACAGAAATTCACCTGTAATTGGTAATACATGTACATGCATTACGGTAGGGGAGGCGATGCGTTCATAGAGAAGTGCTTTATTTTCAGCAAAATCCATCCTAACTCCATCCCACTCTGCCTGTGTAAAGCGTCTCCAGCAGTTTTAGTTTGATGTGATGATCTTCACCAGTTCTGTTGATCCTTAGCACTGGTCATGCCCTGTCCAAGAGATGGGTTTGTTTCGGTGGTGAGTGCAGAAATCTGTCTCTGGAGGCTGTATTTCAGCTCAGGTTTGGGGATGACTTGGATATATATTGTATCGGATGAGGGGTTTCTCCCATTGTCCTAATCTTTCTTTTCTCCTTCTGCAGTTTACGAGGTGGTGACAGTGACAGGAGATGTCCGGGGAGCAGGAACCGACGCCAACGTCTTTGTAACTCTCTTTGGAGAGCATGGGATTACTCCCAAGACTCATCTCACAAGCAAGTGAGTATCTGGAAGGAAATCTTATCTTTAAGGCCTGCTCTTCAGTAACTTTTATTGCATTTTGATGAAATGTAATATTATGCTGATGGATGTGGGGGGGATAAATCTAAAAGGTATTTTGAGATCACCAGGGAAATCTGAATTTTTGACGTTGCATATTTCTTACCAAACCCCTTGCAAACCTGCATTCCTTTCTGTAGGTGGAAATATGTGCTCAGATCCATATTATATAAAGCTTACACTTGCAAGGTGTGGGTATACTTGCTTTTCTTAGAGCTTAATTTAGGAGCTCCCAATTTAGGAGCTGAGGATATTCATTGCTTGTTGGAGTGGGCGTGATGGGCCATGTTTGCATGCCTGAATCCCACTGAGGTCTCCATGCTAAGGCAGGTACAGAGACAACTGTCCTTGAATGTTTCTCAAGAGTAACTCAGTGGGTTTGAAGTAATGCTGTTGATGGGTACCCACCCACACCCAGCCATAGGAAATCTGAGACAAGCAGAAATGGAAGAATTTGAGCTGTTTCCTAATTTAGGCCGTTTCCATCCTATCTGATGTATGCTTGGTACCACATCGTTGTGGTGGCACTGTTCTGCTTTCCCCCAGCTGATGCCAATGCCACCCTCTGGATGCAACTTCTCAGTTCTTATGACTATGTTGAACTTAGTGGAAACCACATTTTGTAATTTAAGAACTGACTATGAGGCTTCTGACTCTCTCAATAGCTCTTTTTCTTTTCTTAAAAACAAAAAAGAAAGCATCAGGGCCAGCAGGTGATCAGCTCCCATGAAAGGAGGGTGACTTTTAACAAAGTCCCAGCTCTGCATGTACCAATTTTCCCTTAGCCAGACAATTGCACTAAGAGCGAGCAGAAATCCCTTCTCCATGAGGTCTAGGAGAGGCTGTGTCTCTCTGGTTTTCAGTGTTCTTATTGGTTTGGTTTTCTTGAGAATGTGCTTCGGAAATTATTAATCCTGTGCTAATGTCACACGGTAACTTCACATTTTCTCCATTTCTACAGCACCGACAAGAGGTACCTGCAGCTATTTTAAATTTTACCCTCAAAAGAGCTTCTCTTCCCAGTGAGGCAACTCAAACATGAGAGTCTGTAAAGAAAATGATATGGGAATGGTAAAGAAAATACATGAAATTTCAGCCCTGTTTGCCATATTTGAAATTCAGAAATCAGAGCTAGCCAAAGGAGTTTTATTATCCCATCATCTCCAGAAACAGCAGGGAGAACTTGCTGATTGTATATCATACACATATACAAAATGCTTTGTCTCTGTTCTGTGATTTTCATCCAGGCATCCCAATGAACCTACAAAGCTGAATACCGTTTCTCCTGATTTAACAGAGATGGAAACTGAGGCAAGGAGGTAATAGAGGACACGGCCCCATAGCAGAGGTGGGAGCAGCAGCAGCTCTGCTGGAGGAATTGCTACTGGCACCCAAACCTGCCTTGCAGTATTTGGCAAAGCCATCGAGGCAGCATCTGCTTTCCAGGGAGTTTTCTTGTAGTCAGCATTTACATAAAGACCCATTTCATTGTGAAAGTGCTGTTCTGCACCTGGCTACGGACAGAATCCAAATATTATTTTCCAAAAGAAAAAACCCCAAACTGTAATGTCCTTTAGAGAAGAAGTCAGGAGATCCCTGTAATAGATTTCTTAATCAGCTGTGGCTGGTTGTAGAAGTCATCTTTGCTGGCACTCTGGTGAACGCTGGCTCTTTCCTCCTGCACTCACCATCATTTTGGTTTTTTTGTGAAAGAAGGAAAGAAGGGACATGCAGGGATGATTTTAGGTTGCAGCAGCAGCAACCTGAGCTTGTTCAGACCTGGGTTAGCATTTTGGGCTTGGTCCCTGTTGCTGCAGAGAGCAGATGGCTGAGGTGTTGGTAAGCAAGGATGAAAGGCACGGGAAGCCAACCTTCTGCAGTTCATGACTCTTAAAACTGGTCCCGTAGGAGGTGACTGCTAGAACTGAAACTACATCTTTCCGCTGGGGGTTTCCCAAACATCAGGGAAATTTCTGCATCTCTAAGAGAAATCTGGTGCTTTACAGTGCTTCATCAAGGAACAGCGAGAGAAAAGCTAGTCCACGAGTAGGAGTTGAATGAAGATCTGCTTAATTGATAGTCTTGTCCCCTAAATATGAAGCCAACCATGAACTAGTCAGTTTGCCCCCAAATTTATTATGCAGCTTTGTGAATATGGCAAAAGGATGGAATCTCATGCATCTTTCAACTAAATGTTTACACGAGTTCACTTATGACTGCAGATGCATGACATTTTATAGGCGTTTACATTTCCCCGTGTATGACAGAAAGCTAAAATATCATGCATTGCCTAAAGATGGTACTACCATTTCAGCTTCTGGTTAAAATAGGTTTTTCTTATTTCTTTTGTGATTGTGTGCTCATAGTGAAATACATGACATTTCAGATCTTTTTGTCATGTGTGGTAAAGGGAAGACATGGCAAGCTGATGAAATATCATGTATTTTTAACATTGGCCAACAATAAGGGAACTGTGAAAAACAGACACAGATCTTCATCGTGACTGGTTAGGAAAAACGTCAGTTCTGGAAGTGGCAGCACCCAAATTCTGTCCCAAAAGATGCGTTTATTTAGGCCAGGAGGTTTAGCCAAGGTCGTGTTTGGGTCTGGGAGGAACTGGAATAAATCCTCCTTTGCATTTTCGGTCTGCCTGTTTGGGGGGAGAGCAAAACCTCCTCGCCTGTGCAGGAGGTGGTGGATGGGGACTGGCAAAGTGCTGCTCAATCCCAGCCACTCTCAGCAAAATCCCACTTCAAAACCCAGCTCACAAAATTATCCGGTTCCCCGCCTGCCATCCTGCACCAGCTACAGCTCAGCCAGAAGCTAAAAGCCCTACCACAATTAAGGTTCTTTCCACAGGCTCCATCAGGGGCACATGGGTGGACACCAAGGCATTGCTTGGTGGCATTTTGGCAGCTGCTGAGAGCTTTCCTACAGGCACGAGCTGCTTCTCCATGGTCCAATGCCAACCAAATGGTGCTGACCTTCCATAGCATTTTATTTTTCCTTGCTCATGTGCATTTCACCATGCTGAGGCTGTGATAGCATAGGACCAACTGCAAAACTCAGCTGGGAACGCTGCTGCCAGCTCATTCACAGTGTTTAATAGCAAATTTATTTATTTATTGTTAGTGTAAAGGAATCCACCCTTCTGTGTCAGGCTAACCTATTCCAGCTTGTGACAACTGCAATAAATAGTCATGGGGAGAATTTTTTTTTTAAAAAAAAAAAAAAAGAAGAGATAGAAAAGGTTTAGCAGCTACGGCAATCTGAAAGAAAGATGAAATAATTGATAAGTGACAGCTGAATTCTTACTGAATTTGAGGAATTTTTGAATTTTTATTTCCTATGCTGAATGCCAGTCTGTTCTACCTGGTCTTGGGTTGCTATACACAGCTTTTCCTGTTCCTAATGCCAGCAAATTGCAGAGTATGTACGTGATGGTCTTTAGAGGATGTTAATGCTTGTAGGTCTACTACAGCTGAGCCATACAGAGTTGCAGAAGATCTCATTTTGTTGTTTAACTGCTCTGGAATAAATAAACAAATACAGGGAAGCAAGATCATTTACTCTGAATAGTTAATATAACAAGTTAGGAAGTGCTGGAAAGTTGGTATAGAAGAGGCTATTCAGGCTAGGAAGGAAACCATCCCCAAGTGCAGTGGAGGACGACTTCTTGCGTCGCTGCTGAAGCACTTCTTCAGACATGAGTAGCAATACTTTTCCTTTAATGACACAGGATGTTTCCTATTTTGAAGCTGCTTATGTGTCTAACTGTACTCTGATTTATGCCCATACAAATCTGCAGCACTTACACTGCACTCTGAAGACTTAATGATCTGGGGCAGCGTTAAGTGAGAGCACACTTTGGAGTCTATACCTACTTCTGAAAAAGAAAGGAAGTAGGAAATTTCTTCTCTCTCTTGATCAGGTGTATTGGATAGCCTGTGTTTAGCATTTCAGGAACAAAACCACCTAAGAGGATGCTTAGGCAGCGGTGTGGGACAACCTAAAGATAAAAGCTGCCAGAATTGGCTTATGTATAAATTGTAATCCACCTGCAGCTACGCATGTAGTGTCTGGCGGTACCAACTACAAGGAAGGTCAGGCTTAGAGGGAGAAACAGGAATTTACTCAAAACATGCAGACTTTTAAGGGAATTCAGCTGCTAGACCAGGTCCCTGTTGATAAGCGCCAGCAACATTTTTCAGGCTGTAAAACCTGGCCAGTTTTCCCATGGGATAACTATAAGGTGCCTTCCTGGAACAAACTCAGCCCTTCCGTCTTGCTCAAAATCCTGCCCCTACCCCCAACTCGTTAATCTCAGTCTTAAGAATGTCTGAGCTCATTCTCATTAAAATTTTCAAAAAATATTTCTCCGTGGGGATGGCATAGAGATTTTCAGCAAAGTAAAATTTGCCCCTGAGTTTGGCAAAGTGGCCGCAATTCAAAATGCAATTTAATATTGGGAAAAGCTGAGCAGCCTTTACATGGTTACTGATGGCACTATCTGCTTTGTACACAGTTTCTCCAGAAAATAATAACCAAGCTGCAGATACCAAAGACATAAAGCATAGCTAAGATTACCTACATTAGAAACCACTGTTTAATTTTCTTTATGTAAATTGTGCCACCAAAGGTGACAAACTGGTATTAAGAGACCGCTGATCTGTGTGATACGAAGTGAAGGAGCACGTATCCGATGTGTGCCATTAAGGTTATTGAAATCTGCACTGGGAATGCTTATGGATAAAGCAGGGGCTGTTTCAGGGTGCCCTGTGACACTTTGTAAAGTTTCAGGGTGAGTTCAGACAGGGGCTCTCACAGTTTTGGGCTGGTGTTTGGCTCCTGGGTGTCATCCTGCTGCTACGCCCCTGAGCAATTTGTCTCATCCAATTAGATCCTTCCAGGTGGGACCATTTTTTCACTAATTCTTCTGTGCTGCTCAGGTTATTTGTAGAAAAAGAAAATATTGTCCTTGGTACAGAGACATTTGCAGTCACTGTGCTTTTCGGCTGGTTTCTTTTCCATCTGGAATACTTTTGGACGTATGCTGCCTTATGCGATATTTCCAGCCGTCCACCGACTGATGTTGTCAGCTTCATGACAACAGCCTTGGCAAAATATTTGCAGCCCAAACTCCCTGGAGTTGCTGCAAGAAGGATGTTAATGATGCTGCTCTTGGAGCTCCATATTAAGAGTAAATACGTTTGAACATATAGGATTTTTTTGCTGTTAGACTGTCCATAAGTCCTCTCTCCAGGAGTGACTGATAGTGGATGTGTAGGGAGAAACATTTTTTCCAATATCTTTGTGCATTTTGTGGCAAGCTGCCGTCATAGCCAGAGGCCTGATAACACAGATTCACCCAGACCATAATTTATATTGGATAATCTGAGGATAATCAAAGCTGTCTGTACTTTCAAGCCAGGAAAACAATAGGGGACAGAGCAGTGCTGATCTCTGCCACCTCTATATGTCAAAACTACAGAGCCCACCCCTAGTCCATGAGAAACTCACCTCCCGTGAGATAGCAGGTGACCAAAACAGCGTTAATTTTTGCCCTAGAGAATGATAGGCTGAAGGATGGTTTTTGCTGTGCAACCTTCTGAAATCATCCCCGGTACCCAACTCCCTCCCGCTGCTGCTACACATCTATGGCGGGAGCAGGTGGACCTGCAGGCAGGGTTGCAGGGACTGACTGCAGGGTTGCACCACGAACTAACTCTTTCTGGTGATTTAATTGAGCATCTTTAAAATTTTTAATGATCGTTAATGCAGCGATTCAAGGCTAAATTGGTTCAGGTTACTCCATCACTGCTAAAGGTTACTATTTTTATGCCTCTGCTGTGACCAGTACCCAGGTTTCCCTTCTGTTCCTAAGAGCTCACTTCTGGAAAGGGTGCTGTTAGCTGATCAGAAGTGAAGACTATTTTCTACAAATATTCAAAATTTCAATTGCAAATGTGTTTTTCATTTAGGTGATGGGATTAGCTCTGATTAATTCCCCTTTATTTTTTTTAAAAAAAAGGTGATTTACTAGTGCAGACGTTTATTTTAAGTACTTTTGCATTTAAAACTGCATCATTGGTAGTTTCTTGTTGCCAACATACCAAGTAGTAGCAAAACTCTCATGGCACTGGCTCTGTTCTCTGCGCCGATGGCCTACCGAAGAGATGCATACAGGGATTTATAAATACTGTGCTCAAATATGCACCAGTTCTTGTGGTGCTTTTCAGAAACGTGACTTATCCAGCCAGGGGACATAGTCCTCTAAATCATTGTACGTTTGCAGTACTGCGAGCAGGGCAACCTGCAGGCAATCATTCAACCAGAAGAATTTGAAAACAGCTTCAGATACAAAGAATATTTGAGAATTTCATATGCTAATCTTTGGCAAAGTTCCTTGGGTGTTTCTTACAAAGCAACCAGGTAAAACACTACAATGGATTATAAACAATAGAGCTGTTAAAGGCAATTAAAGATCTGAAATAAAAAAAACCTGATTGAAACATATTCTGATGTTGCCCTAGACTGATGTCCCAGCTGAATGATAGGGGTCCAAGTGAAATTCTGCTGGTCTCTAGACTAAGCTTATGGCTACCCATGCCATGTCTCCAGGTCTGAATCCAGTCAAGCCTGAACATTAGAAATTTAGCACTGCGATTTCCAAGTCAGATTTTTCCCTGCTTTATTTGCCACTGGAGCTGTGCAAGCCAGCATGCTGCATTGTTCGGTGTAACGAGTTCCTTATGGTAATCAGGCTGTGAATTTCTTCCCCCAGCCCCAGCCTGGACCAGACTCTGACACAGCCCAGCTGTAATTTCTCCTTGTCTCTCTCTCTTACTTCCTTTCTTTTTTTTTGGATAAATTTCAGTATAGCTACTCACCACGGAATATTCCCTCACTTTCCCCGTTCCCTTTTAGTTAGCAATGCTAGAAAAATGCTAGAAGTAAGGGTTGGATTTTTTCCTTAAAACATTCCCCTTTTTTGTGCTGTGGATGCTGCATATACACTTCAAGGGAAGAGACTCATCAAGTTCTTCCTACCTTTCTACAGCAATACTTCCCAGGAGTTTCACTCCTGGACCACAGTCGTGTTTCCCAACGCTTCCCCAAGCTCCTTCAAGATGCATGAAGCATCTGCTCGGTGGGCACTTTGGGATGCCCACTTGGTGCTCCTCCAACAGCAGGTTTCCTTCCCGCCGCTTTCCTACCATCCCAGCAACCAAAACAGCCCAGCGCAGCGGCGGGACTGCTGGAGACCAGCAGCCACCAGGACCGGTGCACAGAAAGCTTTGGGCTAATTAGTCTCCCGTAATGCTTTTGTGCTGTCTCCGCCGCAGTTTGCAGCACTGCATCCATCTCCAGCGCTGATGTGGGGAGAAGCTGCTGTCATTACAATGCTCTCTCAAGCCTGACAAACTAATTGCCTCGCATTCGCTGACTGTTTTCTCTCCGACAGCCAGGTTGGGGGAGGCTGGGCTGGATTATAATTGTCTCTTGTCTTCACGGCAAGGTTAACCATTTTAGCCTTTTCATGTAGCGGCGATGCTCCTGGCGCAGGAGCTGGAATAACAGGACAGAGGAGGAGGAGGGCTGCACATGCATTTGCAGAACACACAAAATAACCTTTAAACCAAGTCAAGTGCAGATCCTTCAATGACATGGAGAAGAGAGCCGAGCAAAACTGAACCCCCTTGCTCGTTTATTAATATTCATTAACTTTCTGAGTATAAGCTGCTTGTCACTGTGGCTTTACGCTGCTGAAGTGCTGTGGTTTCTTGTTCATTTTAATATGACTTCTGGGTTTTGCTGTGTTTTATAATCTGTAGCAGTGATTAGCGGCCCAGGTGAAATGGAGACCCATCAGGGAGGGCAGGTGGCAGAGGCTGTGTCTTCAGAGCAAGGGTAGGTTTTGCCGCGATGTTATTCGTAGTGTTTTTGTGGAAAATATGAGCTCAAAAAGGATGCAGGTGCTTGCCAAAGATCACACTGCAGGCTAGAGGCAGAACTGGAAATTAAATTGTATATCCTCTGACCCGGGCCAATACACTGAGGAAGAAGTCTCAAGTTCTGCCAGGGGAGGTTTAGATTGGATATTAGGAAAAAGTTCTTCACCAAAATGGTTACCAAACATTGGAACAGGCTGCCCAGCGAAGTGGTTGAATCACCGTCCCTGGAGGTGACGTGTAGCTGTGATGCTGAGGGACACGGTTTAGTGGTGGACTTGGCAGTGTTATGTTGATGGTTCGACTCAATGATCTTAAAGGTCCCTTCCAACCTAGACAATTCTACGATTCTACTTTATATTGCCTTCCACTTGCAGCTGTGAAATGCTAACCACACACTTAACATGTAACAAAAAAATAATAATTCAAACTAGTCCCTGTCCTGCAGTTGTTTTGCTTTGAATGAGATATAAATCATAGGAGAAAGCTGCAAAGGAAGTTTCAGTGGTCATTAAAAAAAATGTTGAAAGATGGGCATGGAAAGAAACCTTTGATGGAGTTGGATGCTTTTTTCTCTGGCTGAGCTCTGGGCAGATCTGCAGCTCCACAGGGAACTCGCTGGGCTATGGAACCTCTTTGCTCCATCACCAAGAGTGGGTTCACTCGTCGCCTGGGAGGCAGGATGGCAGGAAAGGAGCCCTCTTGGAGTGGGAAACAAATGCAAAGCATATTGAGGCCCTGTAAAGCAACTGAGGTAGACGTGCAGGGGTATAGATTCACGAGGGACTTCCACATTGGTTGGCCAATAAGGGCTGGTTGATATGGGTGAAGCAAAGCTCTGACGCAACCACTATGAACAACCCTTTCCCAGCCACTCTGGAGGGGACCAGCTGAAAACATACCCATGTTTTTTGCTGTTATATTGACATTTTAGCAACCAATGGGTGGGCTGGCAGAGTTGAGGAACCACAGATGAGGTGTTATCAAAGAGTTGGAGTTCTTCATGTAATTTTTGCTTCATTAGTGCTGCCTTGAAATATTTTCACCGAAGATCATTTTTAGACACCACTGAAAGACACTTGATGGTAGGAAAGTCTTACAGACCACCCCAGCTCTTACCTCTGTGGGTAATTTAGTTGAGGATTTTGAAAAACTTTTGTCATGTTTAATTCTTGGAGGCGATATGGAATGTGATCCAAGGTTTGCATCTGCTTGGGCCAGCATTGCATTTCCCCCAAAGCTTCCATCTCAGCTTCTGGAAGGACTCTTAGACATTGAGAAGGGAAAAAGTCTGTTAAATGTCAGTACTTACAGCATCCGAAACTTGTCACAGGAAAAAAGGACATTGAAAAGTAGGTCTTTCCAGTACTAGAAATGACATTTCTTCATCCTTAAACACTAGCGCTCTGTCAGGCCACCACGTGTGCCTGCTGACAAGGTTGCTGTTTTTTTTACCATAGCTTTTGATGCATGTGTATTACAGGAGCAGCACGGCTTTTGAGAGGAGCAAAACAGATGTGTTCCGGGTAAAAACCAACAACGTCGGACAAATAAAGAAAATAAGGTACCTGCACAACATTACTACCACAGTACCTGCTCCGTGAGGTGCTAATTGAATGACAGGCTGTAGAGGTTTTAGAGTTGCCATGTTTTATTCATTATTCCTTAACGTGCTCTTACCAAGGTGAAGTTAAGGGGTGGTAAAAGCTTGTTTACTGCCTAAGATTTGAACTGAAGCGTGAAATCACCTACGGTATTGCTTATAACTATCTATGCTGCCCACCAAGAATTGTATTTCTGCCACGTGCAATCACGAAGGAAAGCATTTAGGACTGTTTCTGCGTCCTGAGGGAGGTAACTGGGGCTTGCTATCCTCTTTTGCTAAATTAGTGTAATGTAAATGATAATTATTATGTTTAACCACCATCTGACTGACTAATATAAAACTAAAAATTAGTAAGTAGTACAAAGAAAGCCAGGAAAATAGGAAGAGGTAGACTAAGAAGTGAAAAGAGCAGGAGGGATACAGGGTGAGAGGAGAGTCACTTATGTTTTAGATATTCAAGCTAAGGTGAATGAATGCATATGTTGCATGAACATGCAGGTGTGTGTATCTTTGTGTGCATCCCCCTGCTGACAACAGCCCACATATACACCGATGATACCACAACACATACATATATGTAGGAATGTTGCTATTTACAAAATACCCTGTAAAAGCCCATAAATCCTGCAAAACTCTTCGGATAGCCAGGCATTAGTAGGCATTTTGTATATAGTTGCTCTAGCCTTGCCTAATATAACACGCTCCACAAAATTACAGTGCTAGTGGCCAGTCTTGATCAAAATATCAAATCTGGCGTTGTTCTTCCTCTAGGATTGAGCATGATAACACCGGACTGAACGCGGGCTGGTTCCTCGACCGCGTGATCGTGACCGACATGAACAGACCTCACCTCCGGTTTTACTTCCCCTGCAACAACTGGCTGAGCAAGGAGGACGGGGATGGACTGTATGTCAGAGACCTCATCGGCAGCCTGAATCCCATGGATGTGCCCAAAAGTAAGGGTTTTCTGAAAGCACAGCTTTCTGGTGCCTTATCAGAAAGGACAGGGTTGCTTTCAGATGACTTCAGGCATATCAAGTGTAATCGAGTAGTCTACACTAATTTGAGTTTTCTTTGTAGTCAGAGGAGAGGAAGGTGCAAGATGCCTCCAGAGGGTAATTCCTTCTTCCAGTGTTAGACCTGACATCTTAGGGTGGGATAAATCACTGTTTGGAGAAGCTCTGCTCATTGGTCGAGTATTGAAGTATCCATGATTACCACTTTAAATTAGATTAGATGGCTACATATAGATGAGAGGCATCCTACCCTGGAAGATGTAGCCGGGATCATTGTGTGCTATCAGAAGGGGCAGCATGGTTGCCGTCCTGTGTATAAACTTAAATGTTTCCAGGCTCTGGTGATGACCTGCAGGAAATTTCCATAAACAAGCCAAGCCTCTCGCTGTAATTCTACGCTGGTTTACTGTATGTGTATGATATCCATATTGAACCGGTGCCTATTTTTCAGTGGTTTTAAGCTAATGATGTTGAAACGAAGCCAGGACAGCTTGCAAACCAGACATGTACTCCCAAATTGATATCAGCGTGTAGGCCATGTGGTGATGTATAGTTCATGTAACGTGAGTGGGAAGACGATCGAGATGTGAAAGTGGAGCCAGCAAACCAGCCTCAGGTGGTATGTCGGCAGCTTATCTGCAAGTGCTAATGAGCAAACCGACTTGTGTTTGCCTGATGACCTCACTGGTGTACCGCTCCTTTTGGGAAGCTTAATTTTGGGCATGGAAAGTGAAGTACACACACCGCTAGCCACAGGCCTGAGGGAAAGGAGAGGTGTAGTTTGGTGCACAAGAGGGGAAACTTGTGGTTTTGCTAGTATCACATATTTTTGAGAGTAAATAGTAGCTTTCTTGCACTAGGGTTGTTGACGTGACCACTTAGGAGCATTTTTTTGGTAAAAACAGTTTATTGCCAGCCTTAATACAATCTTTGAGCATTGATAGATGCTCTAGAAGGGCAAAGTATTGTTATTTTTATTGAGAGCCTGTTTGATATTAACATTGAAACAATACAACATGACATTCTCTGTTCCTGAATCATTACATAATTTTGGACTATTAAGATACCACCTCCTAAAACTGCTTCAGTATGGTGGTGATATAAGTATTAAAGGATACTGCATGTGAATTAGCATGCACAAATAATATCCATTGACAAGAAATATATGTGGGAGCATTTTATAAATGCAGACCTCTCCAGGGTGGAGGCCACAGGGGAATGAGATAACGTCTGGAGGTGATCTGCCAAAACCCACCCAGTTACTGCTGGGGCTGTGTCTGCCAAAGTCCTTTGCTGCCCTTTTATCTGTTCAGTTTGTGAAATGGAAGAGTTAAGGACACTCGAGGGAGCAGGAGGGGTCTGGAGAAGGTAGTGGATGAGTCAAAGCGATACACAATTAACGAGAGAAAGCGAACCATTCAATCTTAATAGATCTTTAAATGACACAACAGTTTCTCTGAATTTATTATTGCTCCTGCCTGGGAGAGCTGTTTCAAAGGAATGCAAGTGATTTTCTCCATCCTGTTCAACACCTGTCTCTCA
>NW_009646933.1:1209880-1211146 GCF_000708025.1 Charadrius vociferus | reverse complement strand
TGGTAAAAATCAGTGCAGCTCAAATGAAATTGCTGGAGCAACTTTGCATTTCACCGGCTGAAAGGCCAGTTCTGAGGGCTTGCTCTTCTGGAGAAGTGGTCTGGCGTTATAGGTCAACAGCTCACTGTGTGCTTGGTCCAGGAAAAATATGAATAAAGTTGTCTCCTGACTTAAGAGTACGACAGAAGAGATTTAACCATTTACCAGAAATGCATCAGTTCTCGTCGGCTTTATCGTATAGAAAAGCCCACTTTTGAGCGGCACAGGCTGGATGCTCCAGAACCCTCCGTGTAAAGGCAGGGAGCTGGGCTGAGGCCAGAAGCACGGGTGAAGGGTTGGATGCCTTCCAGGCGGCAGGTCTGAATCTGTAAGAGGAGAGGGTTAGCTCAGCTATCTCAGGTTGCAATTCCCCTTGAACCATAATTAATGAAAGAGAAACATTCCCAGGCTGCGGAGGTGAACTGTCAACTGAAAATGTAAATTTATCTGAATTCATTTGGCTCCCTCTGGACCAGTAAAGGTCTGAAGCGAGATTGTGATACGATTTTCTTCGTACGCACTAGTCAGTTGCCCTAAATTTGGTTCAGGGTTTTTGTTTTTTTGTTTTCTTTTTCTTTCAAATGGATTAAACAGTGGTGTGTACTCTTTGAGTACTAACATTTTCTAGGCTACTAGGCAAATGAATAATTATGTGGTTTGGTGATTTTATGTGCCTGTAGAGAAAGATTAGTTGCTCCCTCTTAAGTACACGTTCCCATCGTTAGCAGTGTTCAGCGCCATACTCTTTTCCTTGTTGGTCATGTCTCTTCAATCACTGTTCCCCATTTTTTCTGTAGTTCTTTGTAAACCACATGGGCACTGTTCCTACAGACCTTAGTCTCGTGCTTTGCTTTCATGCTCCGTTTGCTGCCACAGTCTGTTCTGGTTTTGGAGGTAACCAAATAAGTTCCCTCCATATTCCCTTTCCTGCAGCATCTTCAACTTTTGATCTTCTCCTGGAGAGCTTTCTTTCCTTTGTCATGAGGATTTACTTTCCTCTCTTGAACTGCTGGGACATACATCTTCTCTGTGATATATGTGGCATATGGACTGGAAAAAAAAGAAATTATTTTTTGTCATACTTTTTGCTTTGTTGAAGCTCTGTAGAGGCATTTGAAGCATATTTGAAGGGGATTGTTGGTGCTTGGACCAAAACCTACCAAGCCATGGGGAGACTCGGCCTCTTTCTTGGCGAGTAGCACAGGCCAGCCAGCGAATCCCTGCCGG
>NW_009646933.1:1169625-1209846 GCF_000708025.1 Charadrius vociferus | reverse complement strand
GTGTGGGTTTTAAAAAACTTAATAAAAAAAAAAAAAAAAAAAAAAAAAAAAAAAAAAAAAGAAAAAGACAACCAAAACCCAAAACAAAACAGAGGAATTATTAAAAAATGCAGAAAAGAGAATGTTCAAAAAATAGTCAACTTATAATTGAAAAATTGGATACATACAGAGAGAAAACAAAAGTAGAGTTCTTTTCATGATCCAAATAAAGCTACAGAGCATGGCAGGAATACTTAGTGATTGCAGACGCCTGAGTGATTGCATTTACTTGTCTGAATAAAATGACACCTGTCAGGTTCCCTGTTGAATGCCACACATTTCTCAAGGAGAACAGGTTACATTTTAAGTGTTCCTGCTTGAATGAACCTCTGTTCCTTGTATTCACATCCACAGCATCATATGCCCATGGCCCTTTGACAGTGATAGTACCACAGATTCTTATTTACCCAGCAGCTGCTATTGGCAGCCTGGATTAATTTACATTACAGGTATTAATTACAAGGAAGGTCTATTGTTCAGCCTTATGCTGCTTTGCTTGAATTTATGAAGCCTTAGGATTGTATGACTGTGGCTGAGCCTTTATGCAAAGCTGAAGTCAGGTGCTGGTTTTCCTTTGAGTGTTGTGGGTTTTGGATCACTCTGAGGGTGTCTGATGTCCTACCAAAGAGGTGGGGGAGGAGAACATAGAGTGTAGCTGCACTAACAAAAAACTACTCATCCAATGGAGATGCAAAATGAGGTTTGGGAGCTTGTTCTCAGCCCATTGTCTGATATCTACACACTGGTCATGAATCACTTGTGCCACTCTGTGGACAGACACATGTGTCTCCTACCCCATGGGGACTCTCATTTAGTTGGACTTCACTCCCCTTCCCTCGGTGGTTTATAGCCCCAGAGATGCTCTGCACCCACTGCAGGTGGGACACAGGGGCTGTGTCTTTCTCCACCTCTGCGTGTGACGGGTACAGCTTTTATCACCCAGCTGGAAAGCAGGGAGTCCTGAGATTTGGTCTCCAGGTGGTTTGAAGGATGTCTCAAGACATAACACTGGAATATTTTGCAAGGTTTCATTCCATCCTAATTCATAAAAGAAGCTGAGGTTTGGTTGGGTTAGATAATATGTTAATTATCCACAGGACATCTTCTTTCTGGGATAACAACAGGCTGTTATCCCTATTTAGCTCATTGAGGTTAGCCTAGGCTATCCACACTGTGATCTCCAGTTTTCCTAAGAACGAGGGAAAAAGTTGTGTCTGGGTACCACCGACACATGTTGGCTGTTCTTGATTGCCCTTGAAACATCTCCCTAATCAAAGCAATTATCTGTACATGTTCTTTTGCTGAGAGAAAGCAAGGATACTCATTTGCAAAGGGGGCGTTTACCTGCTTGGTCCTTAAAACCATGTTCAAAAGCACAGATACCTGAAGATTATTTCAGCCTTCTGTGCGATGGCAATTTATGTTAAGCTGTCAAATTTTGGTCAAGTCTTGCCAACCTGCCCATTGCAAACAAGGTTGAGAGGAAAGGACTGATTTCCAGCTGGCTCTTGGGCCATCAGCACTCCGAAATTGCTTAAGACTGGACACGATGGGCTATAAATGTCCATGGGACAGCAGCTCATGTAAAACTGTTTCAAGACTGCATATTCACGGTAAGACAGAACCGTGTGTGTGACCTCAAACTGTAAAACTGATCCATTCTCTACTTTTTCTGGGTAAGTTTTAGTCTTATTTGTTCTACTAATAATGAACGTGTTTACAACGGGTGCGTTACACAGCACGCTAGAGAGGAGCAGGGCAGTCACAACGCGTGGCACACCTTGAGGATGGGAGCATCCAACAGTTGCGTTGCATTTATTTTTTCCACACATAAAAGTGCTGGGCATTGGTCACCTATTGCTTTTTGTTATTAATGTTACGTCAAAAATCGATCACAAGACCAGAAGAGGTGTAGCTGCGCTGTGTCTAGGGCTGAGTCTGCATGGTCTTTTGTAGGCAGACATGAGTTTTCTGCCTCGCTATGACAAGAACCAGCTTTGAACTGGAAGGTCGGTGATTGTGTCAATTCTGGCCTGATTTGGGGTTGATATATGGTGCATCTGAGAGTTGGCATGGATAAATCCTAAGGAGTAGTGGCTGTAAGGTCACACTGAGCAATTGGGAACTGGGTCACTGTAAAGGCAGATGAGTGGTGAAATGCGTCTGTGTACTTGTGCATGCAGAGGGTAGTCTTGCCTTTAAAAAATGAGAACAATATTTACTGTAATTACAAATGAGAGAAGTTCAGCTGATCAAGTTGCAGGTCAGCCCCAATCCATTAGTCTTTTACAGGCTTCTTTGAATCATTGGTCTGCCCTCGCCTGGGGCAGAGTTAATGAGATCACCTGAGGACACTTGGACAGTTTGTATTCGTGGTGGGTCAGAGGAGAAGACCACGGGCAGAGCGAGCCACAGAACAATTCCCTTCGAAGGCAGGAAAGGCAGTCTGCACTGGTGTTATGAAGGTGCACTATCTCTATGCACTGGTGTGCTTTTGAGAGCATCTGTGCAAGCACATGTAGAGTTAACATGCCTTACAGACTCTCTGAGGTTTTTAGATCCACTAGGACCTAAAACTCATATATTTGAGCCAGGAATGGGAGCTGTATTATTTCTTTCCTCTGCGAGTGAGGCTTGTGTTAAGACTTAGTGGTCCACTGTCCAGAGTTTTAATGTTGGCTGACGTAAGACTTATGAGGCACCGACCTGGCTGTGGCTTGAGGAAACACTTGGGGCAGCAGGTATTGATGCACATGCTTGACTTTGAGTCAGTAGCTAAATCCTTCCTGTCCCAAGTGGATACGCATGTCCATCACGGCTGGGCTGGGTCCGAACCGAAGCTGTGGCCAACATTTCTCAATAGCGTACTGGTGCTGGAAGCTCTGATAAAGAGGAGCATTTTGGATGGTCGATGATGCCCTGTGGGCTTTGCAGCCTCAGTTTATAAAGTGCCATGTCTGGAGAGTGCGACTGGTCTCTCTCCTCTCTCCCCTGGGTCATGATTCAAAATGAGGGGTTACATTTTGGAAACTTCCACAATCAGAAAAACTAAAAAGATTATTTCTGAAGATGTAGAAGGAGGGGGAATGAAATATTAATAGGTGTTACCTGCTCATTAAACTCATCTTTATTTACACTGAGAACTGGAAGTGTATAATCAGCACAGGAAAAATGCAGTTAAATAGATTTATGAAATAAATATGAGTTGTTTTCTTTTGAATAATGGTGAATACCATCTTTTTTTTTTTTTTTCAAAATACTTGGCCTAATACAGATTTTACTCTTGCTGCAAACTTTGCCCATCTTATATCACCGTGTCTAAAACAAGTAAGCTGCGGATATTTTACTTGCAATGTATTTTTCACTTGTTTTATCTCTAAAGATGAGCAAGGGCAATGAGAAATTGAAATGTAGAAATAAAAAGAAACACTGGTGACTTATAAACCACAAGGAAGGCAAGATGCACAGAGCTCAGAAATGGGATGGAAATAGAGATTTGTAATTCATATAAAGGAGCTCATGTTTCAAGAGAAAGCATCTTGGAGAGGCATGAGGTATTTCTATGTGTGGCTGGTATACAGATTTATAAGTATCCAATACAAAATATGTAGCATGTTTGTGAAGATGGGGGATAATTTTGACCAATTTTATCTAGATAGTGTAATTAAGTCAACTATCAGTTTTGAAATAAAATAGCTTTATTTAAATATTTTATTTATATAAAGCAAGACTGAAATACAGTGATAATAATGTGATTTTAAACAATGTTGTAAAATTATTTCACTCTTTGTTCATAGCAGAAATGTTTTGCCCAAGAGGTTCTTTTCAATTATTTCCTCAATTTTGATAACAGGGCATCTGGGGAAAGCAGGAAGCGGATATTTCTTTTGTGAAATGTCTGCGGGTTTTTTTTCATGGGCTCCCACCTTGGGGCTGAACTAATGAAAAATAATGAGAAATCTTGGAGAATTAGATGAACAAGGATTTCCGCGCCACTGTCACAAGGTGGGTTGCCCCATGCTAAGCTCCATGCCTCTGCAACTAAACCACTATTGTCTCTTGAGCAAGGTCATAAAGCTCACTTCAAAATGTCATCATCACTTTGAAGTCGCGGTAGGAACATCAGTTTAGCATACCCTACAAGCAAAGACTCCTGCATGTGGTAGATTGCCTCTCACAGTCTTTGCAGAGAGATGATCCAGGCTGAATCCTAATACATTAACTGTTTTGATGCATACTCGGATTTCACATAAAAACCACCCAAAAATATGCTGAATCTCATGGTGTCTGGGCTGGATGAGGAGACCAAGGGGTCGAGTTCATTACAGGAGGGGTACGAGGCAGTGGTTGAAGATAACGTACTATTCAGCAGCGCAAGCATAATTGTGTCCTTTTCCCACGCACTATGTCTCCTGGGGTGGTAGCAACAATTTCTCTTTCTTAAGAACCCACTTTTAGAGAGGTCTTCTGCAACTAATGAAATGTCGATCCGGGGTCACACCAGCCTTGCATCCTCAGTGCTGCCTCTGATAACGTGCCCACCGAAGCCATGCAAAGGTTCTGCATTCCCCCCCAGCTAACACCGTGGTTTTGGCCAAAAGGAATGCGAAGCTCTCCCTTCATCAACACCCCCTGCTGTCCATGCGTGCATTTCCAGTTTGAACCCTTGGTTTAAGGAGCTGTTCATCACCTCTGAAGGTGCAGCTTATTAAGAAAGACAGTTGTTGATTACTCTTGACAGAAATTAATTATTCTCAAGCTCTAAACCAATCCTCTGAACTCAACCCTTTCCTAGATGGGGAAAAAAATGTCTTCCTTAACTGTGTGCAGTTCTTTGTGCAAGAACAGGCCATGCTTTTGAGACACAGCTAGCTCCTGATGAACTCATCTGAGCTCCTCTGCTTTTACAGGGGTTGCTTTAGGTTCTCATTATGTTTTGCTCTGCGTAGCTATCTCTAGGGTCCCTGCTACTGCAGTAGAGAGAGGCGTAATGATATGGGCTGGGCGAGTTCTCTCCTCTGCAGTGTCTGCAGAGACTCCAGAGATAGTGTTGTCTGTGAAAATGCAGTAAGGCATCTCTACCAGAAGGTCGGGAGAAGCTGACCTAGGAAGAAGAGGTGTTAACCTGGTGGGATGGGGTCCTTCCCAGGACAGACAAGAACTAAATTCAAATGCTTGCTCTGAATCAAGCATGTTGGGACGCCAGATCCCAGCTTCATGCCCTGACCTTAGGCTTTTAAGGTTTCTCTGGCCAAGAAGCCTAGCTGTCACTGAGGGATATGCTGTCAGAAGTGGTATAAAGGAGCTTCCGTTTTGACAAGCCAGTGTTTTCCGTCAAGAAGAGGTTTTGTCAGACAATTTCTGTTGGGCTGGAATGACCGACTCGTTCAGACAGCGAGGAACCAAGGCATATGGACGTGAAAACACCTTCCTGAGCACCTGCAAAAAAGCTGTGGCAGACTCAGGTTGAAACTGCGCCTTGCCTGCAGACCCAGCCCCCTGCCCCTACCTCCAGCAACAATTCTTTTCACTTTCCATGCTAACCACAAATGTATTTCTTTGCCAGCAGCAGTTCAGAGGCAGCAGCGTTGCCTCCACTGCTGAGCAGTACAGGATGGATCTTAAACATTGTCACCCTTGGGAGCACTGTGAAAACAAAAGGATAATTGCTAAAATTTGCCTTATGAGAAGAATCCGTCGCTGCCTACGACTTAGCTCCCTGCTTTTAACCCAGTGCGTTTTGCTTCTGAAGGCTGTGACATTTCTTAGTCGTTGGACGCTGTGCTGCTGCCCTGCTCCACCGCAGGTCACGCACAAAGGGGGGCGGGCAGGGATGTCTAGCAGGGAATTCGCCGTGCCCTGATAACTCTAGGTAATGAAGCATGGTTGGCGTTGTTTCCCTGCCTAAACCTGGTGCTCCTGCTGCTACAAACTCACCGGCTTGTGCGGAAACATCCTATCTAATCCCCCAAATAATATTAGCCACAAGATTTCCTCAGGCAACTCCATCCTATGGCATTTCAGGTGGTCATATTGCTAAATAAACGGCATTAACAGATGAATATCCGATGGCTGAGCAGTCAGCTGCAGCTCGCAGGTGGCAGGATTTGGCTTGGATGTGTCCATGCGTTTTCCATGGTTAGAGGGAGGAAAGAGGTTGCATGAGAGCAGCCAGGGTTGCTGGGGATGGACACAACGACCCTGGGTAAGGTGTTGTGCTGGTGCTGCAGCCTGGCTCCTTGGGACGGAGGTGGCAGTGGGGACAGCCTAGAAGGGGTATTTGGGGGGGTAAGGAGGGCTGCAGCTCCGTGGCCATCGTACCCTGGGAGCAGTGCTGGCAGTGCCCACAGCATCGCAGCCCTTCCCCTAAATAAACCCCTTGGCTCTCCGTGGGAAGAGCCTGACGCTGATGGTGCAATATTAATCTTCCCTCTTTAGCTGCTGGAAGCTGGGGCTGAGTTGATTGAGTAACAGACAAGCTGCTTGAATGTCACACCTCTGCTAAATTCACACAGTGGGGTCACATCTGTTAGTGCCACCCCACTGCTGCCTTGAGGTGGCATAATGGCCACGTCTCTGAATTCCTCCTTGGGACTTGGGACAGCTTTGCGGCGTGTTGATTGAGAGATGTCGGGGGGAGCTGGATCATCTCTAACAGAGCTGTAAAGAAAAGGAATGTGCTGTAACCATACAGGACACTTGTGCTTGTGCGTTGTGATGGGGAGAGGAAAGAAGGCAGAAAATAGCTACTGTTCTTGCTGCTAAATTTTTGTTTGCTCTTGGCAACTTGCAGTTCGTGCCTCTGAAGCTGCTAATTTCACATCTAGGAAAGCTCCCCTCTCCGTGCCTGTGCTGCAGCGAGCCTGCACTGCTAGATGGAGTCACAGCTCTTACCAGCCGTACATTAGCATCTTGCATATTCCCGGTGCTAGGAGAAGCATTTGGGGAAAAAAATAAAAAAAAAATATCCAGGCAACATCTTGCTCTCTGTTTTGCAGATGAACTCGGAGCCACATATTGAGATTAAAAAAACAGCCAAGTGGGTATTTTTGAAATGATGATGTTACTGTTTTAAATAATGCACGATTAAGGGCGTACAGAACAGGGAGCAACATCCACCCATGCCTAAAATGAAGAGTGCTTGACTCCAGCCAGATCTCTGCCTGGCTGCAATGAGAGCCTTTCCCTGTGTGCTTCTAGCAGCTGAATCCTCACTGCCTTTTTGAGCTGTAGCCTCCCTTTCTATTTAAATTTGCACATCCCCCATGTAATTCTGTAAGATGTGCTGATGTGTGAAGCACAGAAGGACCCCTGAGCAGAATGAAGAGCTACTCTCTCCACTGCAGCCGAGTGTTGGATTGCTCAGAGAGGGAGAGAGCACTGGCAAAAATTCAGCATGGCTCAGGACTGAACCCGTTTGCTTCTTGGAGATGAAAAATTGTCCTGTTTGCAGAGCTGAGTGGAGCAGGTATGGGGACTGGCTTGAGTGCATACAGTTTCAGTGTTGGGAATGTATGAAAACAATTAAGGGGAAAACCTGGTGAGCGTGCACTCGACATGATCCTGTGGTCCACGAAGCAAAGACGTCCTATGAGCTAAGCCAAGGACCACTAACGTTCTTGGAGTAGGTTTGCCTGTGGAAACACATCTGCAAGGAGCATGGAGCAGAGACACGTAAGCACACGCCATGCACCCAAGCTCTGCTTATGTTTTAGGGGACAACACAAAACCCCTTGCAGCACAGTGCCCTGTGGTCGCCACAGTGATAACCCCAAGCACTGCCCATCTCTGCGGGCTCAGGAATCAGCTCTGTCAATGGGGTCTCATTGGTGGCACTGACAGAAATGATGTACGCAGAGAGCCCTTGGGAGCACTTGGTCTCCTGAGCAGGTTGTCAAGCGATGTCATTATATACCTTAGATGTGAAATGTAGCGAAATTGAAAAGCACTTCAAAGCGTTAGGTCTGGCAAATAACTTCACCAGGGTTCTTCTTGCTGATGAGACATATTTCTGCAGAACCTACACAAGGTGCCCTTCCTGCCCTGTTTTTGGTCACTGCTGCTGGTTGCTCTTCATTGACTTGTTCTCTACATGTCCTCCTTGGTGCTCTGCATGTGTTCAGGCATCCTTCTGGTCTGTACTTAAGAGGCATAAAGCCTGATCCTACAAGGGTAATCTAACTTCAGATGCTGATGCTTGTCCTTTTGTGGATCCTTTTATCCCATTAGGTCCTTCTGGCCCCTGGAAAGTGAAGTGGAAAATTAATCACTGACATCAGAATAATAGTCTAAAGGAGGTGCAAGGAGCAGAGCTTCTTGAAAAATGTGGTCTGTGATTAAAGATGCCAAGGTACAGTGGGTCACTTTTAGTTAGAGCAGCTTAGTGGCCAAATGGGAGCTGTAAATTGCACCATCTCCATCCTTGGCTAATGCAAATGAAATCCTTTGGTGTTGGCCTATCACTAGCAGATTGTAAGAGCTCTACAAACTGAAGCAGAAGAGTTAAGGAGAAATATTAAGGCATTTTCTGCCTAGTCTGAGCCTGGTTGTGCCCTCCTCTTTCTTGTTATTTAGTATTTATTGCACTTTTATCATTATTATTTTATTTGTAATGGCATGTTTTGTGATGGGGCGCCAAGAATGTCAGCTTGATTTTTAGCCTTTACAGAGCACACTCATTAAACCATGACAGGTGATTTTTCCCTTCTGTTAGGGGTCTGCCCTTGTACTCCTCACCCTGGGAGTCGAGCGCATCTTTGTAATTCAGGGGATGGTCCAGCAACCGCTTCTCGTACGCTTGCTCTCACATCCTCTGCCTCAGGGGGAGCATGTGCACCAAAGTGCCTGCTGTCTTTTAGAATAATTTTTAATATACGCTGATTATGGTGGAGGAGGCAGGTGACCCCGGGTGTGTGACAGTCTGTAGCTCCTGAGGGAATTTATTTCTGGTGTTGGCTGGGAAGCCCAGACAAGCTTCTCCCCTAACTTTGCAACTGGTAAAGGGGAAAAGTTGCTCACCATGGATCATGGTGCGAAAAGTTTTATTTTCGCAAGGGAGGTATGTGTGATTTGGCCTGTGCAGTTGTCCCTTTCATGGAAGGAGCCTGCCCCGGGCTCAGGAATACAGAGGTAATGTAGCACAGAGTCTGCAGGATCAGCTAGCCGGGCTCAGGAATACAGGGTATAACAGACACTTTGTTGAGTCATGTACATGACATCATGTACTGGTCGGTAGTAGATTTTGCATTAATCTTTATCAGTTTTGTCTGTGACTTGCTGTCTGTCTCCAGCACTGGTTCTGCACAGAGGATACGGCACTAGATGTTTGCCATGGCTGTTTGCCATGATATCATGGCTGGAGTTTGCTTGGAGGAACAAGGTAGTCAGGTGGACTTTGGCAGTAGATTTTGAAAGTTGCTCATGTTGACCCCAAATATAGTCACCCTGAAGCCCATGGGAGTTTTCTAATTGGTTTCAGAAGAAGCTGAGCTCACCCTTGCTGACCTTTGGAGCTGAGGTAGACCCATCCTGATCCCTCTGAAGATCTTACTTCTCAAACTCACTGACACAGCATGTGGTATGGCTCACCCACGTGATTTTTGCGTTTCTTGGTGCTGCACGTGATGTAGCTTCACAGTGTCGCAGCTTGTGGGCCTTACTCCTGTTTCTCCATTAAATGGAAAATACCGTATTTTTATTTTTATTTTTTTTTAAACTGGGCAGAGTAGCAGGGTGGTCACCTTCAAACTTTTGTGCTCGTGCAGTGTGACTGACCTTTCCTCAAAATACTGTTGTTGGCACCAGCCAGGCTTATCATAAGCTAAGCTGCAAAAATAGCTCTAGGGTAACATTCGGACCAGAAGGGTCAGGTGTGCGCTCGGGCAGGCGGCTGTAACTTGTTGATGTTTTGAGAAAGCAAGGCCGGTGTGTAGGTCTGAGTTCGTTCAACAGCCGTGTATCAACATCAAAATTTGCACCTTCCTCTCATCTATTTCAACTTTTGATGTCAAGGCCGGGAACTGAGCGATCTCTTCCTCTTGCCCCGGGCAGTGAATACCCAGTGTCAGAGCTCTGCCGATGGATTTTATTCCTCTTGTGGAGGAGAGGGTCAGTGTACCAGGAGCCGTGGTTCAGACACACTTTCAAGACAGCATCAGCACAGCCTGAATTGCATTGTACTATTATGTTTTATACCAAACCATTGAGTTATTAATGTATTGGGACTTCTGCCTCTCTCCTTGCAGTCAACAAATACGTGGTCCGAGTTTTCACAGGTGAAGTTAGCGGCAGTGGAACAGATGCGGATGTCTTCATTAACATCTTCGGTGAGAAAGGAGACACAGGTATTCAAATGCAAATCATTTCCTAAAATATTTCTTCCTGCTCTGCAGGCCTGCGATCTGAACAACACACAGCAGCAATCTGGCAAATGCAGAATAATTTGGCTGAGTGAAAGGCACAACAAATGGTGTTGTTAGCTCTGGGGTTTCTCACATCCACAGCTTCTGGAAGCTGCGTCTGCAGAGCAGCCGTCATAGCTGGGCTGTGAGCATGACTGAAGTCACCTACCACTGAAAAAGCCCAAACCCTGGGAAAATGCAGCATAAACCGGTGCAGTAAGTGCCAGTCCGCTGAGGGATCCAACATCAGTGTGTATTTACAGTGCACGCGGTGGGAGCTGCATGTCCCATCTTTCTGTGGCCCTGGAGGGATAGCGCTGCCCTTTCAGTGTGGCACAGGTTGTGGCTGAGCCTGCCTGGCCATTTAGAAAGATAATCTAACCGAAGTTTATATTAACTGGCTTTAAATTACATTAACTGGCTTTAAATCAAAGGTGGTAGCTTTGTGATTTTTTTAAAATGTACTACAACAATGGTGTAGGAACTGGAATTTATTTTTTTTTTTAATACTTTTAATGGAATAATCATAAACGGTGTGCCTAGACCAAACTTGCTGGGTCACACCATGGAGAAAAGTGGGTGGAAATTCCTGAAGACTCAGAAAGCAAATGTTCTCTTTCTTCTACACTGCACCTATCCTGTCAAACTCAAGAAATAATGACATGATGATATCTGCCAAGTGTCCTTGAACAGATTATGAAACCGAGTGGATAGGTCTCATCCTTGATTAATTCTCCAGACTTTTACAAGGGGATTCATCTGATCTCACTGGAGAGGTCTGAAAGTGGGAGTCTAAATCTAAGCCGGTTGTCCAGGCACTCTGTCATATCTACAGAGAAATAACACCTCTAGAAAATGATTTATCCCCTTTCATGGTGAGTGGGATGAATTGCCCTCAGAGACCTTTCCCTGCACTGGTGCCTTGGGCTGGTTTGATCCTACTCGCGCAGGAACGGTGTTGGTTGCAACCAGGGTCAGTGCTTTAATACTTTTCATAAAGGAAAGCTCCTGTGAGATCAAGAAAAAAAGCAATACCCTTGGCTGGATCCTAATTTGAAAATAAATCCTTCCTGTGTGATGCAGCAAAGCATCCTGTGTCCTGAAATGTCAAAATCTGCAGCTTGCGACCAAAGCCTGTTTTAAACAGTTTGGAGGTTTTTAAAGGCATTAAAAATAAAAGGGAAATGTGGTGGTAAGAAAAAAAGATGCAAAAGCCATCTGGATATATATTTCTGAAAACCTTGAAAGCTGTAAGTAACTGTGACATTGGAGTGAAAATCCTGGTCTTCTGTGTGCTCAAGAAAAGGTGCCTTTTTTATTAGAATATAAAGTCCTCTGCCTTTACCTTGAATCCTGGTTGCAGAGAGCTGGTACCTGGAGAATATTTGATTGAGTCAGTGGTGACATTCCTAAATATTTCTTCGCTTACAAACACGCATGTGCCAGTAACCCTTTCCTCCTTGTTTTTTCTCCTTTTTTTTTTGTTTTTTAATTTTCAGGGGTGAGGAAACTCGACAATGACAAAGACAACTTCGAAAAGGGAGCGGAGGACAAGTTCACACTCGATGCTCCGAATTTGGGAAAGTTAAGGAAAATTAATATAGGGCATAATAACAAGGGTGGCTCTGCCGGCTGGTTCCTTGCGAAGGTTAGTTGCTCCCGAGATGTTTAACATAAGCGTGTTGTGGGATCAAAACGCCTCACTTTTTACCCTCTCGGTAGCCCGATGCCAAGAAACGCAAGGATGTTTGCTGGCGGTACAGGTTCCTGGTTACTGAGAGAGGCACAAATCCAGTTTTCACCTTTCCAGAAGTATCCTCTCCAGCACTGGCTTTTTTCTGCAGAGCAAAGGGGGGCTGATGAGGCGCCGGCAGCAGCCCGGTGCGTGCCAGTGTGGGACATCTCAATCAGCTGCGTCAGATTCAAATTGGCTAGGTAGAAAATGAGGGACACTGGGCTGAGGTAAATTGTCGAGGATCTCGGGGGGCTTAGAGGCAGTGAGAAAAACCCCTTGCTGCCTGCTCTAGTAATATTTCTTCTGTCTCAGTCCCTGCAGTTTCTTTGACAGACGAGGGGGAATTCTCCAAGCCGTGGCTTCCAAGCACCCTCTCGCTCTCTTGACTTAACTCATTACCAAGACAGTAAAGATATCAGAGTCTAAGAAATATCTGTTCGTACTAGAAATTTGCAAAGACTTACAGCTTGCCCAAATTTAAGTGATTTATCATTTGTACAGCAAAAAATATATACCTGCCACAAAGATCCTTTCCTTCCACTTCTACTTTCCTCCTTGTTTTAATCTCCTGCTCTAAGGCGTAAGGGTATTGCAGCTTTCAGTGAAATGGTTGAAGGAAGGAATATTTTAAGAGGAGAAATCTATGACTCTCTCCTCTAATCTGATTTTCTTTCCTCTGCTGGTGTAGTTTAACACAGCTGGCTTTAATCCACTGAAGATCTGACCCCAAATTTGTAAATCCTAGATAACAGGGTGGTTTGTTATGTTACAAATGCAAATATTAACACATTCCTTTCCACCATCACCGTATGCTGCACTAAAAAGCATTATGTTGGCTGTCCATGAAAAATGTAGAAGATGAAAAACAGAGCTGTTGTGCTCCTTGTAATAAATAGGGGGAGGAACGTAGAAACAGAACCTCAGTCTCACATTGCAGATGAAGTCTGCATGATGTGAATTTTGATGTTGGTTAGGTTCCTTAAGTCCCAAAGCCCAAAGTAGTGACTAGTTTCATCCAACACACTAATCCCATGTTCTGCCACAGGGAACCGCTGAGGTGTTTGTGATTAAGTAAAAGGCAACTTTTGCCTTGCAAGTTCAACTGGAAGCTCAGAGGAATGCGCTAAAACATAGCCCAGTTATCCTCTCCTGTTGGTAGATGTTTTTCTCTAATTTGCTCCAATATCTGGGGACTCTGGCATTGTCACTCCTAGATGAACCTGCTGAGCATCATTAGTTCTTCTTGTGTTTCCTGGGTTTTCAGTGTGGCTTATACTCAGAGCTGGTTTTCTACCTCTAGATATATGAATAAAGATACCAACAGGAACTCAAAGAGGATCAGTTGGTAGAGCGGAATCTGAGCGTTGATATTTCTCCCGAACCTTGTATATTTTAGTCTCTAACTCCCCAGCACTGCTCTCTCATGCTGACAATCCCAGCCCTGGCAGACACTGCTGCCCATGTCTACAGAGGCACGATGAGAACGGGTAATGCTACAGAGCAACAGCACAGTGTGGGATGGGTGACAGGAGAGGAACCTCTGGTTCTCAAAGAGCGTTTTTTTTTCAGATCTATCAGGTAGGACAGATTTCAGATTCTCCCTCTTTGCTGAGAAGGCACAGAAAAGTGGCAAGGACTTTTTATCCCTAGTGGTGAATTTTCTTTCTCTGAGATATAAGCCATGCAGGTGAGTAGAGATTCTGATTTCTTCTTTTCCGGCTGGAAATCTTCAGTACTTTTCACTGCTTGTTTAAAATACTGCACTAACTCTATGGCAAGCTTCAGGAACCCAGAAGAAGGTGTTGGTAAGAAATGCCTCAGCTGGAGGTGCAAGAAACTCCATGTGGATAACATTGGCTTAATCTAGTATTAAAAGGGAAGATTGTTCCCTGGCTTGTTTCAGTAAAATATGTATCTAGATAGGTCCAAGAGCCAAATACTTCCAAATTAGAAATTATTTCTACCACAGGGTTTCATGGCTGTTTTCACAATGGTTCCATCCTGGAGTAACTGAGAGGGATAACATGATATTACTATGTCACACAAGATCATCCTATGGTCTTGATTGATCCTGAAAATACTTGGTATTATTTTATAACAAAGCTCTAAAACTGAGAGAGAAAGAAGACAGCCTGTTCCCAGAGCAGAACAAAGAGCTGCCGTTCAGCTGATGGAGAAGACTAGCCAGCGAATGGGCTCTGGAGAAAAGGCAGATAGGCCAGCCAGCTGGTCGTGCTAGCAGAGACATCTGCTCTCGTGCACTGCGAGAGATGCAGATTGAGTTCACTGGATAAAAAAAAAAAAAAAAAAAAAAGAGAGAAGAAAAAAGCCTGGGTTTTTACTCGCTTATTGTCTGAAAATTTATCAATACTAATTAGGGAGTGGAGAGGGATCTGCTTGAGTGTTGAATATATTAAACAACAGGTGAGAGTGTGTACATTAAGGTTCTGCTCTTCTGTCGTCGCTTGTGTAACACCTTTGCTTTTTCCACGTTATTTTGCAAAGTGCTGTGTCTTTTCTCTTAGGTGATCATTGAAGACATTGGCAATAAATGTGTGTACCAATTCCCAGTTGGACGCTGGTTTGCTTTAGATGAAGATGATGGAAAAATCCAGAGGGACATTCTTGTCGGGGGCACTGAGGCTACGGGTAAAGTCATAGGCTGAATCTGTGGTGTGAAACGTGAATTTAAGGCCTAATTAATGCTACTTGCCATGTTTTCCTTAGAAGATTGAATGCCTTACGCTTAGGGTCACCTGCAGCTGAGCATCTGCTGGTGACAGGCTGCTTTGTGCGAGGGTCCCTGAACTGCCATCACATCTCCCTCCTCCGTGCCTCACTGGTGACGCTGTGCAGGACCTACAGGCTGATTTGTCACCTGATGCACCTGTATGAGGGGCTTAATGGGCAGAGGGTGAAAGATCCGGCTTGTATTTCAGCAGGTTGCTCACCAGCCTTCAGAAAGTGGAGTGCTATTCTCACAGTCCCCAATGTGCCACACAGTAGTGTGTATTATACTTCAGGTTCTTGGCTAGGGAACTACACATCCTGTTGCAAAACAAGAAAGCAGTGCTGAACCCTAAAACTGGCTTTTTTATTATCCAACATGGCTAGAGCAGAGACAGTAAAAAGTTATGTCTCTGTTGAAAGAAACCTGGATGTAAAGTCAATAAAAGAACTGACCATGAGGCAGAAGATTATTTGGATTGTGTGCTGCTCGTATTTGTTCATTAGCATAAAGGCAACACTTTGACTATGCACATAACAGCTGTTCTCCACTTCATTGCATGGTCTTCAACATCTGCAGTCCTCAGATTCCCTCCTGCATGTGCAGGAGGAAAGTGGTCTGGGTGCAGAGTCCTGAGTGCAGGATGCACGTTGGGAAAAATTAGGGGAAGATAGGAAAGAAATCCAGAAAAACATAAATTCATTTACAAAAAGCTTCCCTTGTTTTTTGTCATTCATGACTGTGCATTTTTTTCCTGCTCTCATGAGTTTTGTTGAAGACATATGCACAGTCAACTGTGCTTGAATACAATTTTTAACATGCACTTCAAAGAGAGGATTCCTTAGAAAAGAGTGAGTTCTGACTTTGTCCAAATTCCGTATTGAAATTTCTGGGTGATTTAAGCAAAGGAAGAACTTAACTTGGGCCCCAACTGTTTTATACCTGCTCCGTAAAACACTGTTATTTTTACATATACAGAGGTGTCTTTTTATTTGATGCCATGACACAGGTCTAAGACACACCTGTCAGTGCACCTTCTGAGAAGTAAGGCTTGTAGGAAGAAGTGTTATCTTTCTTAGACCAACAATTAGAGCTAGGGGGAAAAAAAAAACCAACAAGCAAACTTGTATGCATATAGACTTATTTTCAGAAATATTTTTCTTTCTTCCAGCTGGTCTAATACCTCTGCCAAGCCTTGTTTTGCTGAAATCTTTAGGCTCTCACTGTGACAGTGAAGGTCCTGCTGGCTTCAGCAGCATTAGAGGCTGCTGACCCCAAGTTTCCAGAGTTTTGTAATGCCACAGATCTTGCCACCACTGTTCAAAGCAAAACTTCTCCATCCTCTCAACATCCTCTGACACATTTGGTGCTTGGTACCTCTCTAAATCAAGTGATTTAGTTGCCAATTCAATTTTTTTTTTTTTTTTGCCTTTCTTCACCTAATTATCACCACATGGTGATAAAAAAATCCCATACTTTTTTCCATTGGTCCATGTGACAGGGAGTTAGTTGCCACAAACCTGTTTCTCTTGGAAAGTCTGAAGGCAGCTGTGCGTTTCTCAGAGGTGTGTGTGGGACAAAACCAAATGAAGCATTGCACTGTGTGTAAGTCAAAAGCTACACAGACCAGTGGGAAACCAGTAGAGCCCAATGTAAATCCAATTAAAATTATTACTCTCAGCCTTTTTTCCTCCCTTCTTTTCTTCCTAACTGAATTCCTGATTCCTTCAGGTATTGTGTACAACGTTGCTGTAGTGACAGGAGACATCAGAGGAGCTGGCACAAACTCCAAGATCCACGTAATTCTCCATGGCTCCAAAGGCTTAAAGAACAGTGGGAAGATTTTCTTGGAAGGAGGTGAATTTGAGCGTGCCAGGACAGACCTCTTCAATGTGGAGATAGCTGCTCTTCTCAGCCCTCTCAGCAGAGTCACCATTGGGCATGATAATTGCGGCGTCAGTTCTGGCTGGTTTTGTGAGAAGGTGAGACTAAGTTGTTTGTCTGTAAGTGGCTCTCAGACTGTTTCCTATTCATAACCTGACCCCAACAACCAAATATGGTTTAAAAAAAAAAAAAAAAGAAAAAATCTGCTTTTGTTTGGATGACAATATCCCCGGTTTAACAAGTCAATATTATACATAATGCATGGTAGTAGCTGATTGCCTCAGAGGCACATTAGATGCATAAGTCAATCACTCGCTAATTAGGTTGATTGCCCCTTTGCCTTCACAAAGATAGAGATTTTTTTTTTTTTTTAACTCAGCGCCAAAAGCACCTTCAGATGTTCACCCAAGGGGCCGGACAGAAATGCAGTCTTGGATTGTGCTACACATTTCAAAGTTATCATCTACACTCGGACTTTCCTCAAGTTTTTAGACGCTGCTTTGGAGCTCAGAAAAAAAACAAAAAGTGGCTGATCACTGCTATTACTGGGAGGTAGTGGAGCAATATGTGATGTGAGATTGTGTACAAGATCAGCAGGACCTAAAGGGAGGGTGGAGAGGGAGGCAGCTGCCTACCCTGAAGCTGGGAGGAAACACAGTTTTCCTGGAAAGCAAAATCAGCATAAGCTGTCTTCGAAGGTTTTTTGTGTCTTCTGTTTCTTGCAAAACCCTACTGTGCACTGGTGTGGTGCAGGACACGTGGGCTGCACCAAAAGCATCAGGGCCAGCAGGTCGAGGGAGATGATTCTGCCCCTCTGCTGCACTCTGGGGAGACCCCCCTGCATGCCCGCCTCCAGCTTGGGGGCCACCAACGTAAGGAGGACATAGGCCTGTTGGAGCAAGTCCAGAGGAGGCCACAAAGACAATCTGAGGGCTGGAGCCCCTCTGCTGGGAGAACAGGCTGAGAGAGTTGGGGTTGTTCAGCCTGGAGAAGAGAAGGCTCTGGGGAGACCTTGTAGCCCCTTCCAGTACCTAAAGGGGGCTTAGAAGAAAGATGGGGACAAACTTTTTAGCAGGGCCTGATGTGATAGGACAAGGGGTGATGGTTTTAAAGAAAAGAAGGGAGATTCAAACTAGATATATGGAAGAATTTTTTTATGCTGAGGGTAGTGAGACACTGGCCCAGGTTGCCCAGAGAGGTGGGAGATGGCCCATCTCTGGAAACATTCCAGGTCAGGTTGGATGGGGCTCTGAGCAACCCGATCTAGTTGAAGATGTCCCTGCTCACGGCAGGGAGGTTGGACTAGGTGGCCGTTAAAGTTCCCTTCCAACTCAAACTGTTCTAGTGTTCTATGATTCGATGTGCTGCACACTGACATGGCACTGATTCCTGCAGCCACACTGTCTGTTACCATTCCCTTACCCTGGTGGTGTTTTACCTCTTCTTGGTTGACCCATTTTGATGTACTTCTGGAAGAGTGGGAATAACAGGACAGAAGGGTCCTAGGAATACTCCAAATTCAGAATCATATAACCGGTCCAGTTCGTGTTGGTCCAGAATATCTGATTTTGAGAGCAGGATCAAGATCGCCAGCTCTGTTTTTTGATTCAGTTACTTAAGTTTTCAGTATCAACGTCCTGTGGGCTTCCAGTAACAGAATATTCAAACTCACCTCCCCTCTCTCTTTTCCTAGGTGGTGGTTTACTGCCCATTCACTGGTATTGAGCAAACCTTCCCGTGTGGGAAATGGCTGGATGAAGATGAAGGAGATGGTCTCATAGAGCGGGAGCTCTATGAAATGGTTTCCCTGCGCCAGAGAAGACTGAAAAGTAGGTACAAGTGCCCAGGAGCCTCCTGTGACCCCTGCTACGTGACAGCCCCCTGAGTGTCTAGAATCATAGAATGGTTTGGGCTGGAAGGGACCTTAAAGATCACCTGGTTCCAACCCCCCGACCATGGACAGGGACACCTCCCACCAGTCCAGGTTGCTCAAAGCCCCATCCAACCTGGTCTTGAACACCTCTGGGGATGGGGCATGGTCAGGTAGAGGCTCAAGCGAATTGAGTCCTGCTTGAGTTTCATCTTTGAACATACTAGTTTGAGGAGTTTAAACTGAAACTTTTAAAATCTTTTGAAGAATTGCACTCATTTTCTTAAGGGAATGAATTGGATCTGGCAGCCTTCATAGGTTCACTGGCCTTAGGGCTGCCTTAGCCACCATCTTTCTTTTGCAGACAAGCCAGGCTATGTTTCTTATCACTACAGAAGCAAAGCTTTCCTGTTCCAGATGGAAACAAAACCTAAATAAAATAAGATGACAAACCTGGAAGAAAGCAGGAAGAAAAACCAAACTCTTCCCACTAGCTTAAACTTTTTTATTCTTGGCCTTAAAGAAAAAACAGCTCTTAGTCCTCCCCCATTGCCAAATGTGCCTCCAGAGGCACACCAGCGCTGCATTTGAAGCCTCTTCTTTAGAGAGAGGCAATGGCAGATGTTTTCTGGGAGGTGACGGTCCGTGCCATGCAGGGCAGTGTACCAGTGTGTTCATCCATCCACCTGTGGCTCCATCACCTGCCCTCGCTGGCTGGTCTTGCACTAAGCCAAATGGATCGCTGCTGTCTCACCCGCGCCAGTGTGCATGTGCAAGCAGAACGTTTTAATCAGGATAATAGGTACAGTTTAATCTGAATGCTTCGGGGGGGCTCCCGCTTAAACAGCGGTTCATTTAAATAAGGTTTATCTAAATGTTAGTCCGTGTTATAACCACATTGCACCTCTGACTCGGTTCATTTAACTAAAGCATCTGCAACCTTTAACCCTCTATTATCAGCTCTGATTGTTATTGACAGGCTAATTCCCCTGCTGCCGCAGTGCAGGAGATAGACAGAGAGCATTAGCCTTGAGAAATCTGTGACCTTTAGCTGCCAGATTATAGAAGCGTAAGACTCGGAGTTAGAAAAGACCTATTATGTCATCTCGCCTATCTCCCCGTGCATGCAGGACTGTCCCTTTCTGTAGAGCTGATCAAAGCTTGGTTCAACCTTGCTTTGGGTATCCATGGTGAAACGGCTCCCTGCGCAGCGTTTGCAAGCTGTTCCCGCAGTGGATCGCAGCTCGACGTGCAGCTTGTATTTATTCTTGGTCTCTTCTTTAGTTCCCCCTGCCCTTTATCTTGAATGCTATCCTGGGAAGTGATGTGTCAGGTCTAGCCATCCCCGGCGTTTGTGCCCCAGGGAATATGTACTCTGGCTCCGATAATTTCCAAACCGCCTGCATCCCTTGATGCGAAGGGATAGGAAACAGGTGAATGCACCCAGAGAGTCCTGGGAGGATTGATGATGGGTATTTGGGAAAATGCCTGGTCTCCTCCGGCAGCTGCAGACCTCGCTCACCCATGTTTCTCCCTGTGTGGTTTCTCCCCGACAGCCCTCCATCAGCATTTAATCCTAGTACAAGTTCTCTTTTTCCCCCCTCCCTGCATGCGTCACTCCTCCTTTCCTTCAGCAAGAGGTCAGGGAGGCCAAACCAGACGGACGAGAGGAGTCTCTGGTGTCTGAATCGCCCTTGCTCTTTTCCCCAGGGAGAGCAGGCTGCTGTATCACGCGCCATACGCAAATTTGCCTAAGCTTAATTTCCGCTCAGATAAAACTTGCTGGTGCTTTTCAGAAGGGAGTGGCCATCAACATTTTGCATATTATTAAAATAAGGGCAAAACTTTTTCTAGAAGAGAGTTCCCCCTCATTTTTTGAGTGGCTGTCGTCTCTTTTTTACAGTCAAATCCTGAGCAGATCAGTAAAAATCTAATTTATATGCATGTCATCATATTTTTATATTTCATTCTGGGCTCTGAAGGTCGAGCCGTACTCATGTGGGCTCAGGCATACCGAAAGGGTTAGCAATTCTTTCATTAGGATTTGTTAATAATTCAGCTGATGTCTGAGTCCAGGAAAGAAACCCGTTCCCTCTCCTGCAGGTGCTGCAAGGCCTGCAGAAGTGAAACACGTTATTATCAATAAAGAATGCAGATGAGGGGCTCTTTAGAGGAAATAATGTCACTTTTATATGCGCAACCATCCACTGGAATGAAAACCGCTGTAAAGTTGCTGCAGGTGGACTGCTCTTGCAGATAAAATGTTAGGTGAAGACTTAAGAGATAGAAAATCTGTAGCTTTGCCACGATCTTTGGGCATGAAACTTAGAGAAACACAAGTGCTAACTGAAGTTGGGTGGGATTTAGGCATTTAAATAGTTTAAAACACTTCTGCAAAACTTCTTTACATGGCTCTGAGCACGTTTGCCCCACACGATGCAGCCTGGCTAGAGATACCTGAATGGGCTCCGAGCCAGCCTGTCCTGCAAAAGGCTTATCTGGGGTAACTGGGGTAATTCCAGCCTCGGGAAGGCTCATTAGCTCAGGATGAAGTAATAAGAGGCTGTATCCATACTCCCTGTTACAAGCACAGATCATCTGGAGCAAATTTTAGGAGCTACCTGGAGCTGCATTGCTCACACACGTGACTGGAGACTCTTTTGCATTGACAAAAACACAGCTGATAGTATTTCCCTGGTCTTAAAATAGTCTTCAAAGATAGAGCTGTAGGTGTTGGAGAAGTATACTGAAACTACAGAGATGGAGGACATCCCTGGATTACCCTGTTAGTAATGTATGACATAGGAGAATGTGGTTCGCCTGGAAAGCGATGATCTATGTTTTTTTCTCATTTTATTTCAAATGAAAACACAGAATTATACTTCCAGGCTATCTCATTCCTTTATGTCATGTAGCAGCTCATCATGTTTGTGCAGAAAAGGACAAAATGTCCCGGTCTTCTTTCATACCATCCTGCTCCCTGTACCACCCAGGGGAAAAAACGAGAATCGTGGTTTTTTACCAGGACACCTTTAAAACTCTACTTTTAAACCAAAATGTCTTGAACCTTTCTTTGTAGAAAGTCCCTGGTCTCTGTGGATCTGGACAAGTGACATTAAGAATGCAGGGACAGATGCCACCATCTTCTTCCAGATTTATGGAGACAAGGGGAAGTCAGATGAGATGAAGCTGGACAACAATTCAGATAACTTTGAAACTGGACAGACTGACAAGTTCATGGTATGACTCTTGTTCAAGTGGTAAACTTGTCTTGGTACTACTTTCCAGGGCAGTAGCTTCAACCCTGCACAGAAAATCATCAGTGTGAGATCCTTACCTTAGTAGATCCTTCTGAAGTGGTGTGAAGTCATTCAGTTTGGTGGTGATGCAAATGATTTCCCCGCCTATGAATATGGCTTGTCTTCACCAAACAGGGCTTAGGCTGGTGTTCCTGGGTGCTCAGGTGGTGATGACTTCAAGACATAGCGGTACAAAGTATCACAACTCTTCTATGGCTCCTGAAACAGATCATCTTCCTCTCAGGCACAGCCCCACTCACATCGTAGACTGCTCCACTCATTTAGACCATGCCTCTCTATAACTAATAATTTATGTATTTTTTTCCACCAGTCCCTAAGTGGTCATTAGCTGTTTATAGAAGAATTAACAGTGGTGTTTCCTCTCCTTGGTGATCTGGTCTTCAGCCTCTGTAGATGTGAGCCTCTGTGAATGTTTGGGGCTGAGCTCAACTGCATGTTGAGCTTGGAGGCTGGGGAGGGTCTTCTTGTGTTTAGGAACAAATGTGTTTAAAAGTTAACTGGGGACAGGTCACAGAAAAGTCAAGAAGCAACAGATTTTATTGCAGAGCTGTAGTCAAAACATTTGTCCCCTTTGCACCAGCAGCTGTAGATGTCTTCTGGAGGAATCGTGGCTATGCTTTGCAGACCCTGTTTGAGAAAGTGCTGAAGCTTGAGAACTGGCCTTATTTCTTACTGGGAGGAGTGGCTTCTAGGAGCTCTCACAATCAAAAGTATATGAATTCAACTTATATGTTCACCTCTCCTGAAAAGAGAGGCATCATGCTATCTTTGCATAGTGGGGTTTATTGCTTTTAAAGAACACAATTATTTTTTTTGCTTTAGTTTTTGACTCCTCTCTGATTTGTCTCTCAAAAGACGTTTAGGGGTGTCCTTTGTGTGCATGCTTTGCTGACTTACAGAAGTGGCTAATGCACTTTTTTCCCCCTCTATAGATTGAGCTCCCTGATCTGGGCACATTTTATAAGCTTCGGATATGGCATGAGAAAAGAAATCCCTTTGCTGGCTGGCATCTGAATAAGGTGAGGGGACGGCAAGGGAGTGTAGACCTGAAAAGCCAGATTGTTAACGCAGAGGTCTGCACCGCCAGCCCTGGGTCACGGCGTTCCCCAGCTGGCAGCTGAGTTTGATGTGCAGTGGTCAGAGGTGCCGCCCTTTGTGGATGGTGGTGGCCAAGGGGTGGAAATGGAAATCCTCCATGAGAATGGGATGTGAAAAGAGCTCATCGTAACGTTTGCAAAAATATGTGCAGAGAGAAGGATTCATTGCATGGGTTTTTTTGAAGAAGTTCCTTCTCCTCCCCATCCCTCTCAGTTTAGCCAAGGTATGCGTGGGAAACGGGACCAATGGGAAATGGCAGCTCCCAACAGCCTAGACTGATGGTGAAAATCACATTTCCTCATCCTTCCAGCATCAGACCACTGTAGTCCCCCCTCACTGCTGCCAGGGGGGATTTCCCTTGCTCTTCAGAAAGCTTCCTACTACCAGACATCATTACTGTACAGACAGGCAAACCCACTCCTTCTATGGCTTATTTAGGCTGGTCATAACAAAAACCTGATTATGGTAGAGACCTGCTGTACAGCAGAGCACAACCTGCCCCGACATGCTGACAGCCCCATCGCAGGAGGTGGGGAGTCTCCATTTGCACACTGGAGGAGCCCGTGGAGGCTGTGCAGAAGAGAGCAGCACTGTGCTGTTTGGGAAATGAAAATGGTGATCTGCTTGACCTTCTGTCACATGTCCTTTGTTCCACCAGCAATGACTACTGTGCTGTCAGCCCTCGCCTGGGTCTGTAAAGCAGCAAGTTCACCTCTAAGCTTCAGCCATACGTCTCCTGCAGAGCTTGGAAGAGGTTCTCTGCACTTAACACAACATACACTTTGCTCTGCAGCCATAAATAACTGTGATGATAAATCACAATTTACCGCTTAGAGATTTTTCTTGCATGCCTCTAATGTGCTTTGACAGATGCTGCTCTCCTGTTTTGTCGGGGAGCTGCGAAAGCATACACAGCCAAACACCTCTCCAGTGGGGAGAGGGCATCAAGTACTGCGGTGTTTGCCGTATGGTTGGAGAAGGCGTCTGGCTGTGGTCTTTATCAAAAGGAAAGTGCTGGTAAGACTTTAGGCCACTGCAATCCTCTCTATTAGTTTGTTCACAGACGATGAGCAAGAATGCATAGACCTTCCATAGCTATACGTTTCCCTCTTAACCACCATAACCCCCTCCCTGGGTTATCTTCTTTTCCTGCCCAAAAATTGTGTTCAGGGAGGACGAGAGGGATCTGACAGGGTATCCAGGATGCACTTTGGGCCATACTGTCTAAGAAAACCTGGTGAAGATGCATAAAAGCAATCTGCCTGTATACAGCCAGTCTGAGGTTTTCTGGGTGCATCAGGCATACTGCACATGAAGTCCATCACCTGTGCATCCATTTTAGCATCTAGGAAATTAGATGAAGCCTTAATGATGCTTTCTTCCAGTCCTCACACATTTCATGCCAGGCTTGCTTCATGTCGGAGCAGGCTTCCATTTTCTATTACAAGAACGTGACAACAGCCATACTGGTCAGGCCAAGAGTCCATCTAGCCAAACATCATCTCTTCTGTGCCACATAAGTGCATAATCAGAGAACAGTAAGAAAAGGACAAGTATTTATGATACTTCCCCTAACATTTTTCCAGTTTTCCACTATTTCCCATTGAAGACTTACTTCCTGAACAGATCTACAAAATACAGAGCATTTAGAAGGTTTCTCTTCCATTTATTTGTTTAAAGGTTCCAGTCTCCCCATGAACATTTAAACTTTTAGCAACCGTAATAGCTTTTGGCAAGGATTTTACAGGTTGATGGTGTCCTTTTGTTTGCTTTGAACTTCGCTCTACAAACATCATTTGAGGCCCTGTATTTCTTGTAGCAGAAGAGTGAATAGTTGAACCCCTTCTGCCTTCTCCATGCCACCTGTGATTCGGTAGACCTTCATCATACCCTCCCTTCAGCCACTTCGCCAGCCATCTGCAGAGCTTATTTGCTCATTACTCCTTTGGAAGTCACTGCAGATCTTTGATCATGCTTGCTGCCATTTTCTGGGTGTTTTCTCAATGTGCTGATTTTGATTTTGAGCTGCGAGAACCAGCAGTGCAAGTGCCATCCACGATTTGCTCTCTGGATATATAGAGCGGCATATGAGGGAAATTACTAAGAGCCCTGGTATCTATCAAAACATTCAAAACACCATGGAGCAACTGGAGAAAGGAGGGATGAAAAGCCATCAGCTATGACAGACTTTGCTCCATGCATCACTGTGGTGCAGGAGTCGGAATGATGATCTCGTTATTAATGCGTGCTATTTCTCTGCTGCTACCTACTCTTGCTTCCCAGGCAAAAAACCTGTCAGGAGCTTGTTGTTCTTTTTGTCTTTAAGCCTGTGAACTCACGCAGTGTTTTGGTTTAATGAAGGTAACTCTGCTGAAAACGCTGACAAAAGAAAAATACTCATTCAACTGCGGCCGCTGGCTAGATATAAATGAAGACGACAATGAGATCGTGCGGGAGCTCCCTGCGGAGGGATCTCTAGTGACTGAAGTCATGCCAGGTGAGAGCCATGGGCTCTGTGCAGGGGCTCGCTTAGGACCTGAATAGAAAGAAACCCTCTTTGTGTAAGGGATGCACAGGCAGACCGATGCAATTCAATTAGCTTCTCTTTCTGGCACTTTCTCTCTGCAGCATTTTCTGTGTGCATCATTAGCTGCATGAAGCCTCAGAAATCCCAGGCTCTTATTCTGAGCAGATTTCTCTGTGGTGGGAAACGGGAGAGATCTGGCCACAGCACAATTGTTTCCAGAGCTGTATTTTTGATTTTTTTTTTTTTTTCAAACTTGTATTTTTTCCAGTCTCCCTTAAAATGTGAAATGCCAGGTTTGAAGGGACATTCATGGAAAGCAAGTTTAGCTGAAATGCAATCTAAAATTTAACAATAATTTTTGGGCTTTAAAGTTTTATTTAATGATATGCACATTTATGCAGCTAAATGTATAAGTGTATAGGAAGTTGCACAGAACAGTTGTGCAAGAGCATAGGCACCTTTCAGTATGTGTGAGCAATCCAAACTATTGGATTAACTATGCTTGAACTGGCAATTTAATTAAGGAAAGCTGCAGAACTTTGCGTTGGATTCCTGAAGTGGTCACTTCTGTCTTGACCTTGTCTTGCAAGAATTAAATGTACTTGGAGGGAGTATTTTGGAGAGCAGAATATCTCAAGGTGGCCACTGGGATTTCTCTAATTTCCACCAAAGCACTCAATGGGACTCCACACTGTGTAGACCACGAGTGCCCTGTTTTGTGAAATTTCTGATGAACTCGGTGATCTGCATGCAGCTGAGCAGTTCCTCAGAAGATGAAGAGTAATTGTAATTGCAGATGTTATTAAAATATAAATAAACTTAGTTTTGAAATGTATTTTTAATCAACTGTGCTTGTCCTGCCCCATAAAGCCAACATGAAGAGCCAGTTCCTCAGGTCCCTGAGTGCTCGGCCCTTTTTAAGTCTTTTTGTCTGCCTGCCATGCCCCTGGATGCTGAAAATGATGTTTTCCCCAAACACGTTGTTACAAGGTCCCCTGTCACCAGAACCCTCTCGGGAAGGCACGAGGGGAGATAGGAGTGCTGGGGCCCCAAGGAGGCTATGCACTCCAATTCATGAGGTTTTACCTGAAGGGGACGGCATCTTTGTGTCCTTCTTTGGAGGGGGTTTATGGGTTTTCTTAACCTTCTTTTCTTAAGCCTTCCTGTTTTGGCTTTTTTTCTTTTCCTAGTGATAACATGGAAGTGTAAAAGTCAATACATCAGCAGAAGTATCAACTGGAAGTATGAACGGTTAAAATTAATTGCAAGTCTGTGGAAAATGCAGTAAATTTAAATGGCACTTAATCGCGTTGCTAAAAATGTTTCGTTAATTTATGTCTCCACAGTGATAAAATACCAGGTGACAGTTTGCACTGGGATGGTAAGTGGGAGCGGCACAGATGCCAACGTCTTTGTCTGCCTCATAGGCGACCAGGGAGACACAGGAGACTGCGTTCTCTACAACTGCATCAACACCATCAATAAATTTGAGAAAGGCAACGTAAGTTCACACAGCAGCTCCTTAAGATGGGTTTTAAAGTGTGTGATGGTTTGTAGATTTTTTTCTTTTTTTGAGATGTGTATTTGTAAACTTGGCTGATTTCCTTGCCAGTTTGGGCTAGGGCAGTAGGGAGAAATAAAAGATGTCCACAGAGCACTGTAAGAGGTTGCAGTTGGAGGGAGATTTAGCTCAGGGTCACTGTGCTCTTGCTTGACATTGGTCTGTTCATAAAAAAGTTTCCTGGTTTGCTCCCCAGCTAAGTACTGACTGTTGAAATTGCATCTTCAGATTTGGGGAAGGCTTCTAGGAAATCTGTCCATCTTCCAAGAACAAGAGGGAGCCTTTTGCCCTCCATCTAATATGGCAAAAATTTGGCTTCCGGCTTACGTGTTTGCCCTGCTGTGGTTCCAGTTAGTTAGTTACTCATTAATTTATATCAGCCGTTAATACATAAGATTAACATCAGGCTTAATGAATTAGACTTCATTGACTTAGACTGACTCAATGAGGTTTTGATACTTTAAATCCCCAATTCAGCAGTTTTGACTATGTAAGTAACACTTGTTCATGTGTGTAAGCCCATCATTAACAATTAAAACAGTGGTAATATATTTAGTTGTCTGTGGGAGACCTAGGTTGGTCCGAGAGATCAAAATACATGTTTAACTCTGACCCTGAACAGATACCCGTGTACCCTTGAAGAGACAGGAGAATCCTGAGAAGATCTGAGCAAACAAGATAAGGGGTAGCAAACATCCTGGCTTTTCCCAGAGCATGAACAGCGCGTGATCAACAATTGTATTGGCTGAATGGCGTGTGATGTGAGAGTGGATTGGGCAAAAGTAGAATGTTAGAATATATGCACAGATAAGCAACCAGGTAAAAGGATATAAAAGAGCACTGCTTGTAAAATAAAATGTACGATTGCTGTAACTGGATATTCAGTGTCGTGTCCATCTCTACAATGACAGTTGTCTTTATTTTAAAGGTCAGTTTGGAGTCCTGAATGATGGAAAAATTATGATTGTTTTAATAAACTTAAATATTTAAGTAAATATTGCTTTGCCACCATGCTTTCTGGGAGCTAGCTGGATATATGCTACCACCATATGTGCTTCACTGGCTTTTGGGAGATGTGACCGAACAAATCACAGTGTTTGGTTAGCTTTCTCTCACCTAGAGAGGCATCTCAGCAAGATGGTATCCACAGCAGTCATGTCTGTCTGTTGGGCTATATGCTTCAGACGTGCTGTGTGTTTACACACAGTATTTACCATACACGTGTGCGTGGCTGCACGTGTACCATAGATACTTGTCTGGCCTGATTCCCAGAGGAGTAACTCGCTCTTATAATACATCTCTCTTCCTTCAGCCATCGGGGACTGCTGCTCCCAGTATGCTCTTGGGTAACAGAGCTCTGGTCCTGAGGGGCCATCACTTAGGCTAATCTGTAGGTTGATGATTTGAAAGTCACCAAAGAGGAAGAAAGAAAAAAAAAAAAAAGACATAAAATTCCTGTCTCTTGTGGGGGTATTTAGCTACTTGGTTAGGTTCACACCAACCTCTGAACACAACTCATGGAGCATCTGGAAATACCCCTGTGCAGCCATGCCTGATGTTTGCATGCCAGGAGATGGCTGCGGTTAAATTGTGCTCAGTTGTTCATGTCTGAATTTAACATGGAGTAATGTCTTTGAACTGTACCTCTAACTACCTCTGTGAATGTGGTCTGAAGTGACCTGCCTCGGGTTTCCCAGAAAGCTGATATCTGAGCAGGGGTTTGAACTTGGATTTCCTGCCTCTCTGTATGAACTTCTTAACAATCAAATTACTTTTCTTTTTACAGTTGTGGAAGGCATGCAATGATATGGGAGATTTAAAAAGCTGGCAGATCATATATTTGTAAATCTAATGTTATACATCTAGCACAAATATTCAAGCTTTCATTCTTTGGTAAATTAATTCATACTTTCTCCTTCATCTTGTGAAGAATTATCTTGCAGCATGCTGATGATGTTGGTTTGGTTGCAATAATAAATTTGGTTGGTTGGTTTGTTTTTAGGGAGAAATATTGCCTTACTTTTTTTCTTTTCCTTCTTAAAGGCTGATGAATTCTTCATTGAAGCAGTAACGCTGAAGCAGGTGAGGAGGGTGAGGATAGGGCATGATGGCAAAGGAGGAAGCAGTGGCTGGTACCTTGCCAAAGTGATAAGGAAGAAGGACAGCCAGAAACCGAGGCTGTGGAATTCCCCTACTACAGGTACTGGAAACAATGCTTGCAAATTATGCCTCAATCTATGCATTTGCCAGATTTTGAAGAGCCTAGCTATTGTTCCAAGATTGGAATTTTCTAAGCACAGCTTAATCCTTTTTATTTATTTATTCATTCGTTTATTTTTGCTAAGCCTGAAAGCAAAGAGTGTGGATTGGGAGGTTTAAGATATGGTTAACTCCCCTTACCAAACAAATAGCAATCTGAATTGTGAACTTCCCAGCAATTAGCTCAGTAATACAGTAGCTCCATCACCTGCCCTCGCTGGCTGGTCTTGCACTAAGCCAAATGGATCGCTGCTGTCTCACCCGCGCCAGTGTGCATGTGCAAGCAGAACGTTTTAATCAGGATAATAGGTACAGTTTAATCTGAATGCTTCGGGGGGGCTCCCGCTTAAACAGCGGTTCATTTAAATAAGGTTTATCTAAATGTTAGTCCGTGTTATAACCACATTGCACCTCTGACTCGGTTCATTTAACTAAAGCATCTGCAACCTTTAACCCTCTATTATCAGCTCTGATTGTTATTGACAGGCTAATTCCCCTGCTGCCGCAGTGCAGGAGATAGACAGAGAGCATTAGCCTTGAGAAATCTGTGACCTTTAGCTGCCAGATTATAGAAGCGTAAGACTCGGAGTTAGAAAAGACCTATTATGTCATCTCGCCTATCTCCCCGTGCATGCAGGACTGTCCCTTTCTGTAGAGCTGATCAAAGCTTGGTTCAACCTTGCTTTGGGTATCCATGGTGAAACGGCTCCCTGCGCAGCGTTTGCAAGCTGTTCCCGCAGTGGATCGCAGCTCGACGTGCAGCTTGTATTTATTCTTGGTCTCTTCTTTAGTTCCCCCTGCCCTTTATCTTGAATGCTATCCTGGGAAGTGATGTGTCAGGTCTAGCCATCCCCGGCGTTTGTGCCCCAGGGAATATGTACTCTGGCTCCGATAATTTCCAAACCGCCTGCATCCCTTGATGCGAAGGGATAGGAAACAGGTGAATGCACCCAGAGAGTCCTGGGAGGATTGATGATGGGTATTTGGGAAAATGCCTGGTCTCCTCCGGCAGCTGCAGACCTCGCTCACCCATGTTTCTCCCTGTGTGGTTTCTCCCCGACAGCCCTCCATCAGCATTTAATCCTAGTACAAGTTCTCTTTTTCCCCCCTCCCTGCATGCGTCACTCCTCCTTTCCTTCAGCAAGAGGTCAGGGAGGCCAAACCAGACGGACGAGAGGAGTCTCTGGTGTCTGAATCGCCCTTGCTCTTTTCCCCAGGGAGAGCAGGCTGCTGTATCACGCGCCATACGCAAATTTGCCTAAGCTTAATTTCCGCTCAGATAAAACTTGCTGGTGCTTTTCAGAAGGGAGTGGCCATCAACATTTTGCATATTATTAAAATAAGGGCAAAACTTTTTCTAGAAGAGAGTTCCCCCTCATTTTTTGAGTGGCTGTCGTCTCTTTTTTACAGTCAAATCCTGAGCAGATCAGTAAAAATCTAATTTATATGCATGTCATCATATTTTTATATTTCATTCTGGGCTCTGAAGGTCGAGCCGTACTCATGTGGGCTCAGGCATACCGAAAGGGTTAGCAATTCTTTCATTAGGATTTGTTAATAATTCAGCTGATGTCTGAGTCCAGGAAAGAAACCCGTTCCCTCTCCTGCAGGTGCTGCAAGGCCTGCAGAAGTGAAACACGTTATTATCAATAAAGAATGCAGATGAGGGGCTCTTTAGAGGAAATAATGTCACTTTTATATGCGCAACCATCCACTGGAATGAAAACCGCTGTAAAGTTGCTGCAGGTGGACTGCTCTTGCAGATAAAATGTTAGGTGAAGACTTAAGAGATAGAAAATCTGTAGCTTTGCCACGATCTTTGGGCATGAAACTTAGAGAAACACAAGTGCTAACTGAAGTTGGGTGGGATTTAGGCATTTAAATAGTTTAAAACACTTCTGCAAAACTTCTTTACATGGCTCTGAGCACGTTTGCCCCACACGATGCAGCCTGGCTAGAGATACCTGAATGGGCTCCGAGCCAGCCTGTCCTGCAAAAGGCTTATCTGGGGTAACTGGGGTAATTCCAGCCTCGGGAAGGCTCATTAGCTCAGGATGAAGTAATAAGAGGCTGTATCCATACTCCCTGTTACAAGCACAGATCATCTGGAGCAAATTTTAGGAGCTACCTGGAGCTGCATTGCTCACACACGTGACTGGAGACTCTTTTGCATTGACAAAAACACAGCTGATAGTATTTCCCTGGTCTTAAAATAGTCTTCAAAGATAGAGCTGTAGGTGTTGGAGAAGTATACTGAAACTACAGAGATGGAGGACATCCCTGGATTACCCTGTTAGTAATGTATGACATAGGAGAATGTGGTTCGCCTGGAAAGCGATGATCTATGTTTTTTTCTCATTTTATTTCAAATGAAAACACAGAATTATACTTCCAGGCTATCTCATTCCTTTATGTCATGTAGCAGCTCATCATGTTTGTGCAGAAAAGGACAAAATGTCCCGGTCTTCTTTCATACCATCCTGCTCCCTGTACCACCCAGGGGAAAAAACGAGAATCGTGGTTTTTTACCAGGACACCTTTAAAACTCTACTTTTAAACCAAAATGTCTTGAACCTTTCTTTGTAGAAAGTCCCTGGTCTCTGTGGATCTGGACAAGTGACATTAAGAATGCAGGGACAGATGCCACCATCTTCTTCCAGATTTATGGAGACAAGGGGAAGTCAGATGAGATGAAGCTGGACAACAATTCAGATAACTTTGAAACTGGACAGACTGACAAGTTCATGGTATGACTCTTGTTCAAGTGGTAAACTTGTCTTGGTACTACTTTCCAGGGCAGTAGCTTCAACCCTGCACAGAAAATCATCAGTGTGAGATCCTTACCTTAGTAGATCCTTCTGAAGTGGTGTGAAGTCATTCAGTTTGGTGGTGATGCAAATGATTTCCCCGCCTATGAATATGGCTTGTCTTCACCAAACAGGGCTTAGGCTGGTGTTCCTGGGTGCTCAGGTGGTGATGACTTCAAGACATAGCGGTACAAAGTATCACAACTCTTCTATGGCTCCTGAAACAGATCATCTTCCTCTCAGGCACAGCCCCACTCACATCGTAGACTGCTCCACTCATTTAGACCATGCCTCTCTATAACTAATAATTTATGTATTTTTTTCCACCAGTCCCTAAGTGGTCATTAGCTGTTTATAGAAGAATTAACAGTGGTGTTTCCTCTCCTTGGTGATCTGGTCTTCAGCCTCTGTAGATGTGAGCCTCTGTGAATGTTTGGGGCTGAGCTCAACTGCATGTTGAGCTTGGAGGCTGGGGAGGGTCTTCTTGTGTTTAGGAACAAATGTGTTTAAAAGTTAACTGGGGACAGGTCACAGAAAAGTCAAGAAGCAACAGATTTTATTGCAGAGCTGTAGTCAAAACATTTGTCCCCTTTGCACCAGCAGCTGTAGATGTCTTCTGGAGGAATCGTGGCTATGCTTTGCAGACCCTGTTTGAGAAAGTGCTGAAGCTTGAGAACTGGCCTTATTTCTTACTGGGAGGAGTGGCTTCTAGGAGCTCTCACAATCAAAAGTATATGAATTCAACTTATATGTTCACCTCTCCTGAAAAGAGAGGCATCATGCTATCTTTGCATAGTGGGGTTTATTGCTTTTAAAGAACACAATTATTTTTTTTGCTTTAGTTTTTGACTCCTCTCTGATTTGTCTCTCAAAAGACGTTTAGGGGTGTCCTTTGTGTGCATGCTTTGCTGACTTACAGAAGTGGCTAATGCACTTTTTTCCCCCTCTATAGATTGAGCTCCCTGATCTGGGCACATTTTATAAGCTTCGGATATGGCATGAGAAAAGAAATCCCTTTGCTGGCTGGCATCTGAATAAGGTGAGGGGACGGCAAGGGAGTGTAGACCTGAAAAGCCAGATTGTTAACGCAGAGGTCTGCACCGCCAGCCCTGGGTCACGGCGTTCCCCAGCTGGCAGCTGAGTTTGATGTGCAGTGGTCAGAGGTGCCGCCCTTTGTGGATGGTGGTGGCCAAGGGGTGGAAATGGAAATCCTCCATGAGAATGGGATGTGAAAAGAGCTCATCGTAACGTTTGCAAAAATATGTGCAGAGAGAAGGATTCATTGCATGGGTTTTTTTGAAGAAGTTCCTTCTCCTCCCCATCCCTCTCAGTTTAGCCAAGGTATGCGTGGGAAACGGGACCAATGGGAAATGGCAGCTCCCAACAGCCTAGACTGATGGTGAAAATCACATTTCCTCATCCTTCCAGCATCAGACCACTGTAGTCCCCCCTCACTGCTGCCAGGGGGGATTTCCCTTGCTCTTCAGAAAGCTTCCTACTACCAGACATCATTACTGTACAGACAGGCAAACCCACTCCTTCTATGGCTTATTTAGGCTGGTCATAACAAAAACCTGATTATGGTAGAGACCTGCTGTACAGCAGAGCACAACCTGCCCCGACATGCTGACAGCCCCATCGCAGGAGGTGGGGAGTCTCCATTTGCACACTGGAGGAGCCCGTGGAGGCTGTGCAGAAGAGAGCAGCACTGTGCTGTTTGGGAAATGAAAATGGTGATCTGCTTGACCTTCTGTCACATGTCCTTTGTTCCACCAGCAATGACTACTGTGCTGTCAGCCCTCGCCTGGGTCTGTAAAGCAGCAAGTTCACCTCTAAGCTTCAGCCATACGTCTCCTGCAGAGCTTGGAAGAGGTTCTCTGCACTTAACACAACATACACTTTGCTCTGCAGCCATAAATAACTGTGATGATAAATCACAATTTACCGCTTAGAGATTTTTCTTGCATGCCTCTAATGTGCTTTGACAGATGCTGCTCTCCTGTTTTGTCGGGGAGCTGCGAAAGCATACACAGCCAAACACCTCTCCAGTGGGGAGAGGGCATCAAGTACTGCGGTGTTTGCCGTATGGTTGGAGAAGGCGTCTGGCTGTGGTCTTTATCAAAAGGAAAGTGCTGGTAAGACTTTAGGCCACTGCAATCCTCTCTATTAGTTTGTTCACAGACGATGAGCAAGAATGCATAGACCTTCCATAGCTATACGTTTCCCTCTTAACCACCATAACCCCCTCCCTGGGTTATCTTCTTTTCCTGCCCAAAAATTGTGTTCAGGGAGGACGAGAGGGATCTGACAGGGTATCCAGGATGCACTTTGGGCCATACTGTCTAAGAAAACCTGGTGAAGATGCATAAAAGCAATCTGCCTGTATACAGCCAGTCTGAGGTTTTCTGGGTGCATCAGGCATACTGCACATGAAGTCCATCACCTGTGCATCCATTTTAGCATCTAGGAAATTAGATGAAGCCTTAATGATGCTTTCTTCCAGTCCTCACACATTTCATGCCAGGCTTGCTTCATGTCGGAGCAGGCTTCCATTTTCTATTACAAGAACGTGACAACAGCCATACTGGTCAGGCCAAGAGTCCATCTAGCCAAACATCATCTCTTCTGTGCCACATAAGTGCATAATCAGAGAACAGTAAGAAAAGGACAAGTATTTATGATACTTCCCCTAACATTTTTCCAGTTTTCCACTATTTCCCATTGAAGACTTACTTCCTGAACAGATCTACAAAATACAGAGCATTTAGAAGGTTTCTCTTCCATTTATTTGTTTAAAGGTTCCAGTCTCCCCATGAACATTTAAACTTTTAGCAACCGTAATAGCTTTTGGCAAGGATTTTACAGGTTGATGGTGTCCTTTTGTTTGCTTTGAACTTCGCTCTACAAACATCATTTGAGGCCCTGTATTTCTTGTAGCAGAAGAGTGAATAGTTGAACCCCTTCTGCCTTCTCCATGCCACCTGTGATTCGGTAGACCTTCATCATACCCTCCCTTCAGCCACTTCGCCAGCCATCTGCAGAGCTTATTTGCTCATTACTCCTTTGGAAGTCACTGCAGATCTTTGATCATGCTTGCTGCCATTTTCTGGGTGTTTTCTCAATGTGCTGATTTTGATTTTGATTCCACTATTTCCCATTGAAGACTTACTTCCTGAACAGATCTACAAAATACAGAGCATTTAGAAGGTTTCTCTTCCATTTATTTGTTTAAAGGTTCCAGTCTCCCCATGAACATTTAAACTTTTAGCAACCGTAATAGCTTTTGGCAAGGATTTTACAGGTTGATGGTGTCCTTTTGTTTGCTTTGAACTTCGCTCTACAAACATCATTTGAGGCCCTGTATTTCTTGTAGCAGAAGAGTGAATAGTTGAACCCCTTCTGCCTTCTCCATGCCACCTGTGATTCGGTAGACCTTCATCATACCCTCCCTTCAGCCACTTCGCCAGCCATCTGCAGAGCTTATTTGCTCATTACTCCTTTGGAAGTCACTGCAGATCTTTGATCATGCTTGCTGCCATTTTCTGGGTGTTTTCTCAATGTGCTGATTTTGATTTTGATTTTGAGCTGCGAGAACCAGCAGTGCAAGTGCCATCCACGATTTGCTCTCTGGATATATAGAGCGGCATATGAGGGAAATTACTAAGAGCCCTGGTATCTATCAAAACATTCAAAACACCATGGAGCAACTGGAGAAAGGAGGGATGAAAAGCCATCAGCTATGACAGACTTTGCTCCATGCATCACTGTGGTGCAGGAGTCGGAATGATGATCTCGTTATTAATGCGTGCTATTTCTCTGCTGCTACCTACTCTTGCTTCCCAGGCAAAAAACCTGTCAGGAGCTTGTTGTTCTTTTTGTCTTTAAGCCTGTGAACTCACGCAGTGTTTTGGTTTAATGAAGGTAACGCTGCTGAAAACGCTGACAAAAGAAAAATACTCATTCAACTGCGGCCGCTGGCTAGATATAAATGAAGACGACAATGAGATCGTGCGGGAGCTCCCTGCGGAGGGATCTCTAGTGACTGAAGTCATGCCAGGTGAGAGCCATGGGCTCTGTGCAGGGGCTCGCTTAGGACCTGAATAGAAAGAAACCCTCTTTGTGTAAGGGATGCACAGGCAGACCGATGCAATTCAATTAGCTTCTCTTTCTGGCACTTTCTCTCTGCAGCATTTTCTGTGTGCATCATTAGCTGCATGAAGCCTCAGAAATCCCAGGCTCTTATTCTGAGCAGATTTCTCTGTGGTGGGAAACGGGAGAGATCTGGCCACAGCACAATTGTTTCCAGAGCTGTATTTTTGATTTTTTTTTTTTTTTCAAACTTGTATTTTTACCAGTTTCCCTTAAAATATGAAATGCCAGGTTTGAAGAAATGTTCATGGAAAGCAAGCTTAGCTGAAATGCAATCTAAAATTTAACGATGATTTGGGGGCTTTAAAGTTTTATTTAATTGTATGTACATTTATGCAGCTATATGTATAAACGTATAGAAAGTTGCACAGAACAGTTGTGCAAGAGCTTAGACACCTTTAGGTATGTGTGAGCAATCCAAACTATTGGGTTAACTATGCTTGAAATAGCAATTTAATTAAGGAAAGCCGCAGAACTTTGCAGTGGTTTCCTGAAGTGGTCACTTCTGTCTTCACCTCGTATCACAAGAATTAAATATACTTGGAGGGAGAATTTTGGAGAGCAGAATATTTCAAGGTGGCCATTGGGATTTCTCTGATTTCCACCAAAGCACTCAGTGGGGTTCCACACTCTGTAGACCACGAGTGCTCTGTTTTGTGAAGTTTCTGATGAACTCGGTGATCTGCATGCAGCTGAGCAGTTCCTCAGAAGAGGAAGAGTAATTGTAATTGCAGATGTTATTAAAGTGTAAGTAAACCTGGTTTTGAAATGTATTTTTAATCAACTGTGGAGAGGGCTGCTTGAGTTCCAATGCAGGCACTTTCCTGTGAGGAGCAGTTGTGCTGAGCAGAGGTGAGACACGGCACCCACGTGCTGGGCTTGCAGGCAGGTTTGGGAAGGAGGGTGGGAGCATTGCTTCTTGTCCCTTCCTGATGCTGGAGAAAAAGGTCTCTCTTTCTTGAAGGTTGGTCTGTGGGCTGGTTCTTTGCTGTGAAATTTCTTCTGGAAGTCCTTCATTCAGTGGAATGGGAGGGCAGAGATGAGGGCGGAGTCGGAGGAGGAAGGTGGCAGCTCAAAATCCATCAAGCAAAATCCTAAACAAAGATCTCAAAGGTGACAAGGAGGCAAGGCACAATCCAACCTCCTGCACTATGAGTGTCCCAAGGAGATGGGACCAACTGGGCTTGTCCTGCCAACATGAGGAGCCAACATGAGGAGCTTGTTCCTCAGGTCCCTGAGCGTTCAGCCCTTTTTAACTCTGTCTGCCTGTCATGCCCCCAGAAGCTGAAAATGATGTTTCCCCCAAACACGCTGCTACAAGGTCCCCTGTCACCAGAACCTGTCACCAGAAGGCAGGAGGGGAGGTATGAGGGCTGGGGCCTGAGGAGGCTATGCACTCCAATTCATGAGGTTTTACCTGAAGGGGATGGCATCTTTGTGTCTGTCTTTGGAGGGGTTTTATGGGTTTTCTTAATCTTCTCTTCTTAAGCCCTCCTGTTTTGGCTTTTTTTCTTTTACACATAGAAGTGTAAAAGTCAATACATCAGCAGAGGTACCAACTGGAAGTATGAACACTTAAAATTAATTGCAAGTCTCTGGAAAATGCAGTAAATTTAAACGGCAATTAATTGTGCTGCTGAAATTGGTTTATTAATTTATGTCTCCACAGTGATAAAGTACCGGGTGACAGTTTGCACTGGGACGGTAAGTGGGAGCGGCACAGATGCCAATGTCTTTGTCTGCCTCATTGGTGACCAGGGAGACACGGGAGACCGCATTCTCTACAACTGCATCAACACCGTCAATAAATTTGAGAAAGGCAATGTAAGTTCACACAGCAGCTCCTTAAGATGGGTTTTAAAGCGTGTGATGGTTTGTAGATGGGTAAGAGCAGTAGGGAGAAATAAGTCATGTCCACAGAGCACTGTAAGAGGTTGCAGCTGGAGGGAGATTTAGCTCAGGGTCAGCGTGCTCTTGTTTGACATCAGTCTGTTCATAAAAGAGTCCCCTGGTTCGCTCCCCAGCTAAGTACTGACTGTTGAAATTGTGTCTTCAGATTGGGGAAGGCTTCCAGGAAATCCATCCATGTTCCAAGAACAAGGGGGAGCCTTTCCCCCTCCATGTAATATGGCAAAAAATTTGGCTTCTGGGGCAATGGAAGAAAAAGCATCCTATTCAATGTAAAAATCAGAACCGAAAGCCTAATATGTTTCCTTTACATTGCCTCCAGTCTCCCCTCAACCGCTCTGCACTCAGTTTTTGTGTCTCATTTTCCATATGTTTTTGTATGCCCATGTCCTGAATGAGGGGACATGGAAATGGCCTGAAATGAAGACAGAGCTTGTTCCCTGGAAAGCTGGAGATAACGAAGAGGTCAAACTTTAGTTAAAGCCCCTGCAGCATTAACAAGCAAATAGTGTGCTGATCTGATCTATGGGGTCAACCTACTTAATATGTATTCAATTTTAAGGCACATAAAAGCACAGGCCTGTAAAAGGACAGCATTTGTCATTTGGCGAAGTCTAGTTTTGTCAAAACGGCAGCAAAACGAGTCATGTTTTGGTAGCGGTTTGAAGACTGTTTCAATGCAGTTCCAAAGAAAGATGCTTGGTTCACAGAAGATACATATATTTTAAACACAGATTATGACTATTTTATTTTTACTTCCCAAAATAATGAGTTATAGGGTAACTTGCATGAAGGGGGAGAGGGGAGGGGAGAAAGGAAAAATAATTTTGGAAATCAATTCATGTGATTAATAGTATCCAGATGATATAAACCAAACTGGAACCTGTTAATGGAAAACTGCTCTCTGGGCATGAGGAGCTGAAAGCTGGTGAATTAATTGGAATCTGTTTAAGGTTTGATCCTGACAAACTTAGACCTCATATATTTGAGACTGAATGAGTATATCTACAGTGATTAACTCAGATACCCTGTTAAAAAGAAATGTGGCTATGTCAGTGCGGTCTCTAATCTACAGCCACTTAAACCAATAGTACCTTGATTGCCAATTTAACTTGAAAAGTTTGCTTGCAGATGCAAACTAACAGCCTGTATAGAAGGTAAAATTTAAAGATGCTCTAAATTAGGTGTTTGCCCTGCTGCGGTTCCAGTTAGTTACTTACTCATTAATTTATATCAGCTGTTAATACCTAAGATGAACATCAGGCCTTATGAACTAGACTTCATTGACTTAGACTGACTCAGTGAGATTTTGATACCTGAAATCCCCACTTCAGCAGTTTTGACTACGCAAGTAACACTTGTTCATGTGTGTAAGCCCATCATTAACACTTAAAACAGTGGTAATATGTTCAGGTGTCTTTATTTCAAAGGTCAGTTTGGGGTCCTGAATGATGGAAAAATTATGATTGTTTTAGTAACTTTAAATAGTTAAGTTAATACTGCCTTGCCAACACGCCTTCTGGGAGCTAGATGGATATATGCTACCACCATATGTGCTTCATGGGCTCTTGGGAGATGAGGAATGAACGAATCGCAGTGTTTGGTTAGCCTTCTCTCACCTAGAGAGGCATCTCAGCCGAATGGTAACCACAGCAGTCACGTCTGTCTGTTGGGATATATGCTCCACACGTGCTGTGTGTTTACACACAGTATTTACCATACACGTGTGTGTGTGTCTACATGTACCATAGATGCTTGCCTGGTCTGATTCCCAGAGGAGTTACTCACCCTTTTAATACATCTCTCTTCCTTCAGCCATTGGGAGATGCTGTTCCCGGCACGCTTTTGGGTAACAGAGGTCCTGAGGGGCCACCACTCGGGCTAATATGTGGGTTGGTGATTTGAGCCCTTTTCCAGGGAAACAAAAAAAAAAAAA
>NW_009646933.1:1125892-1156894 GCF_000708025.1 Charadrius vociferus | reverse complement strand
AAATGGCTTCCCCCGCCTATGAATATGGCTTGTCTTCACCAAACAGGGCTTAGGCTGGTGTTCCTGGGTGCTCAGGTGGTGATGACTTCAAGACATAGCGGTACAAAGTATCACAACTCTTCTATGGCTCCTGAAACAGATCATCTTCCTCTCAGGCACAGCCCCACTCACATCGTAGACTGCTCCACTCATTTAGACCATGCCTCTCTATAACTAATAATTTATGTATTTTTTTCCACCAGTCCCTAAGTGGTCATTAGCTGTTTATAGAAGAATTAACAGTGGTGTTTCCTCTCCTTGGTGATCTGGTCTTCAGCCTCTGTAGATGTGAGCCTCTGTGAATGTTTGGGGCTGAGCTCAACTGCATGTTGAGCTTGGAGGCTGGGGAGGGTCTTCTTGTGTTTAGGAACAAATGTGTTTAAAAGTTAACTGGGGACAGGTCACAGAAAAGTCAAGAAGCAACAGATTTTATTGCAGAGCTGTAGTCAAAACATTTGTCCCCTTTGCACCAGCAGCTGTAGATGTCTTCTGGAGGAATCGTGGCTATGCTTTGCAGACCCTGTTTGAGAAAGTGCTGAAGCTTGAGAACTGGCCTTATTTCTTACTGGGAGGAGTGGCTTCTAGGAGCTCTCACAATCAAAAGTATATGAATTCAACTTATATGTTCACCTCTCCTGAAAAGAGAGGCATCATGCTATCTTTGCATAGTGGGGTTTATTGCTTTTAAAGAACACAATTATTTTTTTTGCTTTAGTTTTTGACTCCTCTCTGATTTGTCTCTCAAAAGACGTTTAGGGGTGTCCTTTGTGTGCATGCTTTGCTGACTTACAGAAGTGGCTAATGCACTTTTTTCCCCCTCTATAGATTGAGCTCCCTGATCTGGGCACATTTTATAAGCTTCGGATATGGCATGAGAAAAGAAATCCCTTTGCTGGCTGGCATCTGAATAAGGTGAGGGGACGGCAAGGGAGTGTAGACCTGAAAAGCCAGATTGTTAACGCAGAGGTCTGCACCGCCAGCCCTGGGTCACGGCGTTCCCCAGCTGGCAGCTGAGTTTGATGTGCAGTGGTCAGAGGTGCCGCCCTTTGTGGATGGTGGTGGCCAAGGGGTGGAAATGGAAATCCTCCATGAGAATGGGATGTGAAAAGAGCTCATCGTAACGTTTGCAAAAATATGTGCAGAGAGAAGGATTCATTGCATGGGTTTTTTTGAAGAAGTTCCTTCTCCTCCCCATCCCTCTCAGTTTAGCCAAGGTATGCGTGGGAAACGGGACCAATGGGAAATGGCAGCTCCCAACAGCCTAGACTGATGGTGAAAATCACATTTCCTCATCCTTCCAGCATCAGACCACTGTAGTCCCCCCTCACTGCTGCCAGGGGGGATTTCCCTTGCTCTTCAGAAAGCTTCCTACTACCAGACATCATTACTGTACAGACAGGCAAACCCACTCCTTCTATGGCTTATTTAGGCTGGTCATAACAAAAACCTGATTATGGTAGAGACCTGCTGTACAGCAGAGCACAACCTGCCCCGACATGCTGACAGCCCCATCGCAGGAGGTGGGGAGTCTCCATTTGCACACTGGAGGAGCCCGTGGAGGCTGTGCAGAAGAGAGCAGCACTGTGCTGTTTGGGAAATGAAAATGGTGATCTGCTTGACCTTCTGTCACATGTCCTTTGTTCCACCAGCAATGACTACTGTGCTGTCAGCCCTCGCCTGGGTCTGTAAAGCAGCAAGTTCACCTCTAAGCTTCAGCCATACGTCTCCTGCAGAGCTTGGAAGAGGTTCTCTGCACTTAACACAACATACACTTTGCTCTGCAGCCATAAATAACTGTGATGATAAATCACAATTTACCGCTTAGAGATTTTTCTTGCATGCCTCTAATGTGCTTTGACAGATGCTGCTCTCCTGTTTTGTCGGGGAGCTGCGAAAGCATACACAGCCAAACACCTCTCCAGTGGGGAGAGGGCATCAAGTACTGCGGTGTTTGCCGTATGGTTGGAGAAGGCGTCTGGCTGTGGTCTTTATCAAAAGGAAAGTGCTGGTAAGACTTTAGGCCACTGCAATCCTCTCTATTAGTTTGTTCACAGACGATGAGCAAGAATGCATAGACCTTCCATAGCTATACGTTTCCCTCTTAACCACCATAACCCCCTCCCTGGGTTATCTTCTTTTCCTGCCCAAAAATTGTGTTCAGGGAGGACGAGAGGGATCTGACAGGGTATCCAGGATGCACTTTGGGCCATACTGTCTAAGAAAACCTGGTGAAGATGCATAAAAGCAATCTGCCTGTATACAGCCAGTCTGAGGTTTTCTGGGTGCATCAGGCATACTGCACATGAAGTCCATCACCTGTGCATCCATTTTAGCATCTAGGAAATTAGATGAAGCCTTAATGATGCTTTCTTCCAGTCCTCACACATTTCATGCCAGGCTTGCTTCATGTCGGAGCAGGCTTCCATTTTCTATTACAAGAACGTGACAACAGCCATACTGGTCAGGCCAAGAGTCCATCTAGCCAAACATCATCTCTTCTGTGCCACATAAGTGCATAATCAGAGAACAGTAAGAAAAGGACAAGTATTTATGATACTTCCCCTAACATTTTTCCAGTTTTCCACTATTTCCCATTGAAGACTTACTTCCTGAACAGATCTACAAAATACAGAGCATTTAGAAGGTTTCTCTTCCATTTATTTGTTTAAAGGTTCCAGTCTCCCCATGAACATTTAAACTTTTAGCAACCGTAATAGCTTTTGGCAAGGATTTTACAGGTTGATGGTGTCCTTTTGTTTGCTTTGAACTTCGCTCTACAAACATCATTTGAGGCCCTGTATTTCTTGTAGCAGAAGAGTGAATAGTTGAACCCCTTCTGCCTTCTCCATGCCACCTGTGATTCGGTAGACCTTCATCATACCCTCCCTTCAGCCACTTCGCCAGCCATCTGCAGAGCTTATTTGCTCATTACTCCTTTGGAAGTCACTGCAGATCTTTGATCATGCTTGCTGCCATTTTCTGGGTGTTTTCTCAATGTGCTGATTTTGATTTTGATTTTGAGCTGCGAGAACCAGCAGTGCAAGTGCCATCCACGATTTGCTCTCTGGATATATAGAGCGGCATATGAGGGAAATTACTAAGAGCCCTGGTATCTATCAAAACATTCAAAACACCATGGAGCAACTGGAGAAAGGAGGGATGAAAAGCCATCAGCTATGACAGACTTTGCTCCATGCATCACTGTGGTGCAGGAGTCGGAATGATGATCTCGTTATTAATGCGTGCTATTTCTCTGCTGCTACCTACTCTTGCTTCCCAGGCAAAAAACCTGTCAGGAGCTTGTTGTTCTTTTTGTCTTTAAGCCTGTGAACTCACGCAGTGTTTTGGTTTAATGAAGGTAACTCTGCTGAAAACGCTGACAAAAGAAAAATACTCATTCAACTGCGGCCGCTGGCTAGATATAAATGAAGACGACAATGAGATCGTGCGGGAGCTCCCTGCGGAGGGATCTCTAGTGACTGAAGTCATGCCAGGTGAGAGCCATGGGCTCTGTGCAGGGGCTCGCTTAGGACCTGAATAGAAAGAAACCCTCTTTGTGTAAGGGATGCACAGGCAGACCGATGCAATTCAATTAGCTTCTCTTTCTGGCACTTTCTCTCTGCAGCATTTTCTGTGTGCATCATTAGCTGCATGAAGCCTCAGAAATCCCAGGCTCTTATTCTGAGCAGATTTCTCTGTGGTGGGAAACGGGAGAGATCTGGCCACAGCACAATTGTTTCCAGAGCTGTATTTTTGATTTTTTTTTTTTTTTCAAACTTGTATTTTTACCAGTTTCCCTTAAAATATGAAATGCCAGGTTTGAAGAAATGTTCATGGAAAGCAAGCTTAGCTGAAATGCAATCTAAAATTTAACGATGATTTGGGGGCTTTAAAGTTTTATTTAATTGTATGTACATTTATGCAGCTATATGTATAAACGTATAGAAAGTTGCACAGAACAGTTGTGCAAGAGCTTAGACACCTTTAGGTATGTGTGAGCAATCCAAACTATTGGGTTAACTATGCTTGAAATAGCAATTTAATTAAGGAAAGCCGCAGAACTTTGCAGTGGTTTCCTGAAGTGGTCACTTCTGTCTTCACCTCGTATCACAAGAATTAAATATACTTGGAGGGAGAATTTTGGAGAGCAGAATATTTCAAGGTGGCCATTGGGATTTCTCTGATTTCCACCAAAGCACTCAGTGGGGTTCCACACTCTGTAGACCACGAGTGCTCTGTTTTGTGAAGTTTCTGATGAACTCGGTGATCTGCATGCAGCTGAGCAGTTCCTCAGAAGAGGAAGAGTAATTGTAATTGCAGATGTTATTAAAGTGTAAGTAAACCTGGTTTTGAAATGTATTTTTAATCAACTGTGGAGAGGGCTGCTTGAGTTCCAATGCAGGCACTTTCCTGTGAGGAGCAGTTGTGCTGAGCAGAGGTGAGACACGGCACCCACGTGCTGGGCTTGCAGGCAGGTTTGGGAAGGAGGGTGGGAGCATTGCTTCTTGTCCCTTCCTGATGCTGGAGAAAAAGGTCTCTCTTTCTTGAAGGTTGGTCTGTGGGCTGGTTCTTTGCTGTGAAATTTCTTCTGGAAGTCCTTCATTCAGTGGAATGGGAGGGCAGAGATGAGGGCGGAGTCGGAGGAGGAAGGTGGCAGCTCAAAATCCATCAAGCAAAATCCTAAACAAAGATCTCAAAGGTGACAAGGAGGCAAGGCACAATCCAACCTCCTGCACTATGAGTGTCCCAAGGAGATGGGACCAACTGGGCTTGTCCTGCCAACATGAGGAGCCAACATGAGGAGCTTGTTCCTCAGGTCCCTGAGCGTTCAGCCCTTTTTAACTCTGTCTGCCTGTCATGCCCCCAGAAGCTGAAAATGATGTTTCCCCCAAACACGCTGCTACAAGGTCCCCTGTCACCAGAACCTGTCACCAGAAGGCAGGAGGGGAGGTATGAGGGCTGGGGCCTGAGGAGGCTATGCACTCCAATTCATGAGGTTTTACCTGAAGGGGATGGCATCTTTGTGTCTGTCTTTGGAGGGGTTTTATGGGTTTTCTTAATCTTCTCTTCTTAAGCCCTCCTGTTTTGGCTTTTTTTCTTTTACACATAGAAGTGTAAAAGTCAATACATCAGCAGAGGTACCAACTGGAAGTATGAACACTTAAAATTAATTGCAAGTCTCTGGAAAATGCAGTAAATTTAAACGGCAATTAATTGTGCTGCTGAAATTGGTTTATTAATTTATGTCTCCACAGTGATAAAGTACCGGGTGACAGTTTGCACTGGGACGGTAAGTGGGAGCGGCACAGATGCCAATGTCTTTGTCTGCCTCATTGGTGACCAGGGAGACACGGGAGACCGCATTCTCTACAACTGCATCAACACCGTCAATAAATTTGAGAAAGGCAATGTAAGTTCACACAGCAGCTCCTTAAGATGGGTTTTAAAGCGTGTGATGGTTTGTAGATGGGTAAGAGCAGTAGGGAGAAATAAGTCATGTCCACAGAGCACTGTAAGAGGTTGCAGCTGGAGGGAGATTTAGCTCAGGGTCAGCGTGCTCTTGTTTGACATCAGTCTGTTCATAAAAGAGTCCCCTGGTTCGCTCCCCAGCTAAGTACTGACTGTTGAAATTGTGTCTTCAGATTGGGGAAGGCTTCCAGGAAATCCATCCATGTTCCAAGAACAAGGGGGAGCCTTTCCCCCTCCATGTAATATGGCAAAAAATTTGGCTTCTGGGGCAATGGAAGAAAAAGCATCCTATTCAATGTAAAAATCAGAACCGAAAGCCTAATATGTTTCCTTTACATTGCCTCCAGTCTCCCCTCAACCGCTCTGCACTCAGTTTTTGTGTCTCATTTTCCATATGTTTTTGTATGCCCATGTCCTGAATGAGGGGACATGGAAATGGCCTGAAATGAAGACAGAGCTTGTTCCCTGGAAAGCTGGAGATAACGAAGAGGTCAAACTTTAGTTAAAGCCCCTGCAGCATTAACAAGCAAATAGTGTGCTGATCTGATCTATGGGGTCAACCTACTTAATATGTATTCAATTTTAAGGCACATAAAAGCACAGGCCTGTAAAAGGACAGCATTTGTCATTTGGCGAAGTCTAGTTTTGTCAAAACGGCAGCAAAACGAGTCATGTTTTGGTAGCGGTTTGAAGACTGTTTCAATGCAGTTCCAAAGAAAGATGCTTGGTTCACAGAAGATACATATATTTTAAACACAGATTATGACTATTTTATTTTTACTTCCCAAAATAATGAGTTATAGGGTAACTTGCATGAAGGGGGAGAGGGGAGGGGAGAAAGGAAAAATAATTTTGGAAATCAATTCATGTGATTAATAGTATCCAGATGATATAAACCAAACTGGAACCTGTTAATGGAAAACTGCTCTCTGGGCATGAGGAGCTGAAAGCTGGTGAATTAATTGGAATCTGTTTAAGGTTTGATCCTGACAAACTTAGACCTCATATATTTGAGACTGAATGAGTATATCTACAGTGATTAACTCAGATACCCTGTTAAAAAGAAATGTGGCTATGTCAGTGCGGTCTCTAATCTACAGCCACTTAAACCAATAGTACCTTGATTGCCAATTTAACTTGAAAAGTTTGCTTGCAGATGCAAACTAACAGCCTGTATAGAAGGTAAAATTTAAAGATGCTCTAAATTAGGTGTTTGCCCTGCTGCGGTTCCAGTTAGTTACTTACTCATTAATTTATATCAGCTGTTAATACCTAAGATGAACATCAGGCCTTATGAACTAGACTTCATTGACTTAGACTGACTCAGTGAGATTTTGATACCTGAAATCCCCACTTCAGCAGTTTTGACTACGCAAGTAACACTTGTTCATGTGTGTAAGCCCATCATTAACACTTAAAACAGTGGTAATATGTTCAGGTGTCTTTATTTCAAAGGTCAGTTTGGGGTCCTGAATGATGGAAAAATTATGATTGTTTTAGTAACTTTAAATAGTTAAGTTAATACTGCCTTGCCAACACGCCTTCTGGGAGCTAGATGGATATATGCTACCACCATATGTGCTTCATGGGCTCTTGGGAGATGAGGAATGAACGAATCGCAGTGTTTGGTTAGCCTTCTCTCACCTAGAGAGGCATCTCAGCCGAATGGTAACCACAGCAGTCACGTCTGTCTGTTGGGATATATGCTCCACACGTGCTGTGTGTTTACACACAGTATTTACCATACACGTGTGTGTGTGTCTACATGTACCATAGATGCTTGCCTGGTCTGATTCCCAGAGGAGTTACTCACCCTTTTAATACATCTCTCTTCCTTCAGCCATTGGGAGATGCTGTTCCCGGCACGCTTTTGGGTAACAGAGGTCCTGAGGGGCCACCACTCGGGCTAATATGTGGGTTGGTGATTTGAGCCCTTTTCCAGGGAAACAAAAAAAAAAAAAGAGAAAGTCACGAAATTCAAGTCTCTTATGGGGTATTAAGGGCATTTAGCTGCTGGGTTAGGTTCACACCAACCTCTGAACACAACTCACGGAGCAGCTGGAAATACCCCTGTGCAGCCACGACTGATGTTTGCATGCCAGGAGATGGCTGTGGTTAAATTGTGCTCAGTAGTTCATGTTGTCTGAATTTAACATGGAGTAATGTCTTTGAACTGTACCTCTAACTGCCTGTGGGGATGTGGTCTGAGGTGACCTGCCCCAGGGTTTCCCAGAAAGCTGATATCTGAGCAGGGGTTTGAACTTGGATTTCCTGCCTCTCTGTATGAACTTCTTAATAATCAAATTACTTTTCTTTTTTTACAGTTGTGGAAGGCATGCAATGATGTGGGAGATTTAAAATGCTGGCAGATCATATATTTGTAAATCTAATGTTATACATCTAGCACAAATATTCAAGCTTTCATTCTTTGGTAAATTAATTCGTACCTTCTCCTTCATCTTGTGAAGAATTATCTTGCAGCACGCTGATGATACTGGTTTGATTGCAATAATAAATTTGGTTTGTTTGCTTGTTTTTAGGGAGAAATATTTGCCTTACCTTTTTTCTTTTCCTTCTCAAAGGCTGATGAATTCTTCGTTGAAGCAGTAACGCTGAAGCAGGTGAGGAGGGTGAGGATAGGGCATGATGGCAAAGGAGGAAGCAGTGGCTGGTACCTTGCCAAAGTGATAGTGAGGGAAGAAGGACAGCCAGAAAGCGAGGCTGTGGAATTCCCCTGCTACAGGTACTGGAAACAACGCTTGCAAATTATGCCTCCATCTATGCATTTCCCAGACTTTGAAGAGCCTAGCTGTTGGAATTTTCTGAGCGCAGCTTAATCCTTTTTATTCATTCATTCATTTAATTTTGCTAAGCCTGAAAGCAAAGAGTGTGTATTGGGAGGTTTGAGATATGGTTAACTCCCCTTACCAAATGAACACCAGTCTGAATTGTGACCTTCCCAGCAATTAGCTCAGTAACACAGAGAATTTCCAAAAGGTAAAACGCAACCTTCCAGTACCGCATCCAGTGTGACTGCAATTGCCTGCTGCAGAAACACGCTCTGCCATCTGCTAGTGTTATTGCATGGGTGGGACAAGGTTCTGGTCCCTCACATGCACATCCCATCTTTCCAATAGCAATGGGATGCTATTTCTGTGTTGGGGGAATGCAAAATTGTTATGTTGCCATCTTGGGAGCTCCTTGCATGGAGGGAAATGGACATCATGCAGACAGAGATAGTGGTGGAGAAGAGGGCTGTGACTTACCTCTGTGGGTGAGTTGTAAGTGTGTTCTTCTCTTTCCAAGACAATGAAGTGGCCAAGAGAAATGTGCTGCACTGAGGCTACCCATGGGGAATGAGATGCACCATCTGTCCTGGCACTAACTAGGGTCTGCCTCAACATCGCAGCACAAACCAGAGAGAACTGGGTGAAAACATAAGAGATTACATTCAGTGTAGTTCCCTGTCCTGTAATGCCCCACCTGCCCTCCCAGGATGTCCACCCTCTAAGACGGAAGTCCACTGAGCTCCATTTACTATCAAGTACCCATCCTAAGATGTCATCTCCTGGGGTAAAAGTGGTATTTTAAATGCAAACACAATTATTTTTAAGTTGCAAGCGACGGTAAAGGCACTAAGCTGGTTACTTCTCTCTTGTCACTGTAAATGGGGAAGAACTCCACTGTAATGAGGGCAGTCAGCCAAACACGAACCAGTAGCCAGCCCCATCCTCTCTGCATTGCTAAAGCCCCATCACATCAGAGAGCAAATCCACCGGGGAGACAGCTCGGAGCGGCAGATGCAATGTCATGCTGGTTGTGAGAAGCAAGCCAGTCTCTCCCTTTCCAAAGAACAGACCACCGTGTTGTCATTGATGCCTTTTGATATGTATTTAACAACCATATGTTTTACTGAGTTAAGCAGGCAAGCGAGACGGGTTTTTACTTGGGCAAGAAGTGTTCACGTGGGAGCTGTTTTGCTCAGACTCCTCAGAGTCATTTCTGTGCCTAGCTGCACTACCCAGCTGGCTCCTGGTAAAGATTTCCTTTTGAATCGTCTCCTTGCCTGACCGTATAACTGAGTGTCTTCCCCCAGCTTAGAGTGGTGACCCCCTCCCCCTGAGGTTTACACCTGTGGGTCAGTAGCATCAGAGTCCACAGGGCATTCCCCTCAGGCCAGGGACTGAAAAAGGAGGGAGAAAAAAGCCCCAAGACCTTATCCCCAAAATATTAACAGGGTGCATTCAGGCTTCAAGTCACAAGTGATGGAATTCCACTCTTCTTGCCTTTCTTAATGTCTCTTTTTCCAAGTGATATCAGTGTTGCTTGTGCAGCTGTGTTTGCTGTCCTTGTGCCAGCATTATCTCTTCCTCTCAGATTGAGAAGGTAACATGACTGATCACCACCAAACACAGGGACAGCTGCTCCCTCTCACTATCTTTGGTGCCTGTGTCTCCTCAGAGACAGGGGCATCATCGCAGAATACGGGTGTCGTCATGGAGTCTGGAGATATCTGAGGGCGAAGGTGCTCACCCACTGCATCCTCCATGTGAGGGATAAACATCTCCATGACCTGCAGCATTTGGATGTTCCCCTCCAGTCCTGTAGGCCAAGGACAGCTTATGTCCTCGCTGCTTGAGCAGGTGGTCAGAGAGGCCTGCTGCACCTGCTTCTTCAGAGCCAGGACATTGAAGAAGACTTGGCCAAGAAGATGGGCCTTCTTTTAGTAAGAGAAGGCAAGCGAGGTTAGTTAGAATCACCATCCAGAATACACCAGGGAAGCTTCTGTTTCTTCTTGGCCAGACTGTGGCCAGCCAGTGGACATGCTGATGTTCTCATTGCCTTCACCTCCAAGACCTGATTATCTTCCACTCCTCTACACAGCACAGTTGCATGGTCTGGAGAAAACAGCTTTTGCTGATGTGTCCTTATTGAAAGCTACCCCACTGACCTGCCGCTGAGCTGCTCCTGTGAGGCAGCTAGATGACAAAATGCCTTCCAGCAGAAACACATCTCACCTGTGCAGAAAGCTTCACAGCCTTCTTACCTCTGTAAAAATCAGGCTGTACCACCATGAGGAGAGCAGATATTATAGCAAAGAGCTGGCTAACCAGCTTCCACTGTAACTAATGCCTGTAGGATATCCTTATGCATCTTCATTGCATATAACTCCTTGAAATCTCTGTTCTTGTTATTTACATACTCGTATACACGGCTATGTTTTGTCTTTTAACTTGAAAGCTTTTTTATGACTCTACAGGAACATCTATTACCGAACAGTCATAAGAGCTCAATGAGAAGAACTGTCTTTGCTGTGCAAGGGAGCCAGCGAAGATAAAGAGAAGCTAAGTGGATTAATTGTGAATTTGTGTCAGATTCAGGAAGAGCATCGAGGAATTATGACTCCCAGGCCTGCACTTTCAACTCTTAAAGCAGTTGGCTGTAAAGGGAATGGCTTGTAGCTCTTCCTAGAGCCAGTGATTTTTAAAGCGGTCATTTGATCTGTTCTTGCAAGAAGTAAACGCAAGTAACTTCTCCAAATGTTATTTGCAGAATTATGAGTCCATCATGTGGATGCATTGCGGTATTTTTCCTCCCTTATGACCACACGGCATTAAAATATCCATGCTTTTAGGGACTGAACACTGAATCATTCAGTAGCACAACTGAACAATTGATACCTTATAATACCTCATGTGGTTTAGGTATCATGATTATGAATACCGCTAGAAAGTTCAAAATGAAGGAGTTCACCTTTTCCTCCAGAATCAGAGCCAAACCTTTCTGAAGCTCAGAACTGAGTTCTTCAGATTTCATTTTCTCCTCAAGGCTCGGTGGAAGTCCAGACATGGACTAGCTGACATTCTCTAAAATAGCCTATTTTTCATAATATTTATATCCCAGACAGAAATGAATTTTCAATCAGGCAAAGTCGTGGGTTCATGATAGGATAGAATTTTATATGCTATAAATCATTATAGTTCCACTGAAATCTTCAATGATACTTCATTACAGTTTTTTTCTAAGCATATGGACTGCACCATCCTAATTTTTCTCCAGCACAAGCAAAAGAGAATATCATTAATTCTCTGAAGAACAACAGCCAGACCATGAATGGGATGATGCACTAGGAGGCTCCTGTGAAAGAACATTTATTCAACCAAATGCCCAGAGAAATCTCCTTTTGTTGCCTAAAAATAGACTGAAATGTCCATCTGTTTTACAGATATTTATATATATTGGTTATATTTAAAGACAGACACAAATACATATGCATCTGAATTGAATGGATGTGTTAATCATTCTAATTGCACACAGGCTATCATCTGTGGGATTACAAATACTAAATATGATGTCATACCATATTTTTTTCCAGTGCTTCCCTGACACTCTGACCCTCTAGAAATTCTCTCTGAAGTGGCTTTCACGTCATATTTGGGTTTGGCTTGTTGGACATACGATATCTCTTTAGAACTGAGTATATTTTACAGAACATGACTACACCACAGTGGTGTGTGAATTACATGCACTGAAATCCTATGGAAGCTCTGGTAAAATAAAGGATTTTGACAGGTCTTTTGTACCAGGCATATGATGGCACTGTACTGAAAATGTCTATTTTCTGCAGCCTGATGTGTTTATAATGTGTTGATCCATTTGTGTTCAAGACTATAAACCCCTGGTTGCAATCTGCTGCTCAGCGATACGCTATTGGAATTGCGTTGAAGTAAAATTAGGATATTGCAGCATATGTGCTGAAGGGAAGGAATGCAATGGCATTGCTCATCCAAATACTTCCTCTGTCACTTGTCAAAGTCACCTTTTTGAGAAAATAGTGCTTCTGCCACTTCTAGCTATTTTCTTGGCTGAAACAAAGTAAGGAGCCTAAAGCCGCTTCTGCTGATAAACCTCCCTCTTCCTCTTCCAGTCCTCTTTCCCTTGCCATAAGTAGCTACCAACATTGGAAAAGGCAATTTCTTTATCTAGGGTTGTGTCCTTTTTGGATTAATTTTTCTTGTCCATCCTCACTGCCAAAGCACTTAGCATTTGCTGTTCTGCACACAGATCTGTTTCTTGTGGGATGTATTTTAACCCTGCCACCTTGACGCAGAAGCAGTTCACCCAGATTCACCCCACATTTCTCTAAAACATCGGTAATGGCAAAGGGGACAGAAAACAACAGCATGTACACCGGCAGCAGAAGCAGCAGGATAAAAAAAAACAGCAACAGGAGAGCAGAAGTGTACCTATTTTGTGGGCTTCTGCCTTTCTGCATTCAGTAGTCCTGGGGTGGTGGAGTTCAGGCTGGAATTTTGTGGGTCCTCCCAGTTAACATCCATGTATGCAGAAGCATCTTGACTTTTGGGATGATGTGATCCCCTAGCCATTGGATACCCATCCAAGGACGTGAACCCTGAGCCAGCAGCAAGAACTACATGATACAAAGGTATTAAGGACCAGTTCTAACAGGTAAAAAAAAAATCCCCCAACCCCAAAACATCAACAAAGGCTTTCTTAAGACAACGTGGTGTCTTGGCATGCTCCTCTTCTGCTCTTCTTGCACTTCCCCCTTGCTCAATTCTCAACACTGATTTCATGGTCTTCCCCACAGATTTTTCTGCTCCTCTGTCCCCACTACACCTCTTAGCCTCCACTGAGGCACAACACCGCGCCTGATGCCCTCACATGGTGTTTGTGTGATCACCACATGTTCACCACCTTCATGCTGAACCCCTTCAGCTTTTAGCCCTTCTCAAGCCACCTGCCCATGGCCACCTGCTTTACAGAGAGAAAGGGAAGAATACGGGCTAGACTGCATACCCAACAACCTGCCAAAGCTTAGAGGGGATCTGGGAGTGAAGATGTGTGTCTGTGTGGTGGGGATGTATACACCTCTTTTGCATGAGGACTTTGCTGCTAGTGCTTCTGGGACCGGCTGGCTCTAGCTCATGTTTGGACTTCTCTCCTGGTGCTGGTTTTTTGCATGTTTTCTTTGTGCTTTTTGTTTTCCTCTGGGTGTGAAGGGAGAGGAGGAGACTAAAATGATAACGTTCCTTCAGATAGATGAAATGGAAAGCTGTCATCCTCAGTACTCCAAAATGCCTGGATACCTATTGGTCACCATGGCGAGTCCTACTGGTCATGACCAGTCGTGCTGTCTTATTACCAGTGAGGTACCTAGAGAGGTTTGATCCAGCTGTCAGTGTGCATTTGTTCATGTCCCAAAGTCCCTGTTACGAGCATCACGTGCTAGTTGCCACGTAAGCTGGCTCATCAGCAAAATCAAAGGTGGAAGCTTAACTGGGAAGCAAGGTCCACACCTTTTTTGGTGTGAGGGTTGGCCAAGGAGAACACATGTGGCATGGTGACATTGCAGGAAGCTTGCAGCACATCTACACTGCATGTATTTGGGCAGAAGCAGGTCTTCTGTGGTCTGGTGTCTTTCGCAGAGTTGTGTGGCCTTCTCTTAAGAAGAACCAGTTTCTGGGGATTTGTTTTTCTCTTTCTAGTTCTAGGAATAATTTTAGCAATTTAAATACCCTGCATGACCTGCCAGACATTGCTCACTTGTCCTTCATTCAGGCCTGCTGCTTTCAAGCAGTATTTTTAATTGCAAAAGGTGCTGCTGCAGATAGCTGTGTACCTGGGAACAGCAGGCCTTCTGGGAACCGTGCTTGCTCTCACAACGCGACGTTTGGGGGCTGAAATGGTCCCAGTGCACCGCTGTGGGAAACCTGACCCTGAGCAGATGCTTACAGGAATTTCCTGAGGGGTGCAGCAGCCGGGGTTTGAAGTGGAAAGTGGTAAACCTCTGCCTCTTGCTGTTGTCGTACGACGATTGCTGTACGGCATATGATGGGTTTGGGGCTGTAGGTCCTTCATCCTCCTGAGGCTCAAGGAGCAGCTGTGAAGGTTAACAGATTAGCAATTGGTTCCCCTCCATTTTCCTTTCAGATTTTTTTCCCTTGAGATCATGCTACATTTTGCTTTGTGACTGGCAAATTAGTCTAGTTGGATCATTAGATTAATGTTGAGAAACAATGGAAATCCTTCCTTTTGCTGGTGCCAGCTGCCTCCACATACACCCAGCCCTAAAAATGGTAACAACATCATTCAGCCCTTCCTTGGTGGAGGAAAAAGGGTTATATACTTATCTGTAAAGAGGGGAAAAGAATTGATAAACAGGTGTAAGCAAACACACACACACACAAAAGAGGGGGTTTTATTAACTTCAGTGTCATGAAGATTGTAATCAAGGTGGCTAGTAATAAAGGCTGCAGGTATTTCTGGTCAATGAAGGTTAATGCTTTCAAGAGACAGAGACTGCCCATCTACAGGAATAACTCGTGGCTGTGGAGTTTGTGCTTTCCAGACAGATGGACATCACAGCAGATGCTAATCTACTGTGCTACAAGCAAGGCTCTTGTGATCTCTTTTCTTGGAAAACTGGAGGTTTAAAGTATGATTGCTGTAGGGTCTGGTTAAGCTCCTGCAAATGTAACAGAGATATAGAGCCATGTAAAAACACCTTTTTGACTATGGTATGAATTATTACTATGTGTGGAGCCAGCCTGGATTTTCAAAGGTCTAATAGCTCCTAATTGTTCAAAGATAACTTACTTCTCTTTGTAAACCAGATGGCTTGACAAAAATGAAGATGATGGTCAGATTGTCCGAGAATTAGTGCCCGCTGGGGAGTCACCGATGCTAAAAAGTGAGTTTAACTGGGAAAAAAGAAGGTGTGGGTTTGAGCTGTGTATGCACGTATTTGCTTGCTTTATTCTACTTAATAATTTATGTCAGTTCAAAGTAAATCTACTGGGCTTTTTTTTTTTTTGCCATTCTTATGCAAGAAGCTGCAGTAGGTTGCCTGAGGGGAAATGCCTCTAACCCTTAAATCCTAGTTTATGAATGGGATTAATTTGCATAAAAGAGAATAATTGCAACACTATATATGTAGAAAGAAACTTTGATTTTTGATATCATGATTTGTTTAAGAATTGCTTTCTTGCATAGCTTTCTCTGAAGGATCTTGAATTGCCACTGCTTTAGTACAGTAGATTCCAGTGAATAACATTGTGTTCTCAGGAGAAAAATCACTGAAAAGATTACAGTGTCCTTTTCTGGAGAACCAGGGCTCCAATACTACAATTTTCCTTAGAAAACAGCTCTTACAGAGCTCAGGTTGAGACGCTTTTTGTTTTGTTTTAGAAGAAAAGTCAAAGCTATTGAATCAAATTGCAAGTATAAAAAGGTGGAAATCACCTCATTTGCCTAAGCTCATTTTTATGGCTTGGTAATCATCTAACGGTGAGAGGGAGGTTATTTTCTGCTTGTTAGTGTAACTGTTGCATCTCTTATGTTTTGGTGAATAACTCCAAGGTGTGACTGCTTATCCAGTGTGGTCCTAAGATGCTGGATGTATGAACAGAGGAGCAAAGTCCTTTCTGTGTCTGTAGCTGGAGCCCCCCAGCCTAACACCTGTTTGAAGGCAACAGCCTGGCTGAGCACTGGAAATGCCTCTCACATGTCTGTTTTGTACATTGATCTCACTTTAGATGTCAGTTATCACATCAGTGTGAAGACAGGAGATATCCCAGGTGCCAGCTCAGACTCCAAAGTTTTCATCAAACTCTACGGTGAAAAAGCAGACTCCAGTAAAGAGCCTCTCTTAGTCTCTGATAATGATCTAGGAAATTATTTTGAACGTGGTCGAGTGGATGAGTTTACCCTAGATACGATGGATATTGGGAAGGTAAGAATTAATTGCAGGTGGCTCTGTGCTTCGTGCAAGCGGCTGAATTCAGATTCAATATATAGCTAAGGACTGAATGTGATGTAAGAACCTCTGACCTTTGCACTGGAGATTAAGAAATGCATTTTGTACAGGCTATCACACCCCCAATCTAGCATGCATGCTGGCTTGTGAAGAGTGTGTTTTAAGTTCATAGTGAAATACATACATAAATGATTTACATGAACATGGTGTAAGAACAATGTGCTATTTTTATATATTAAGTAAATTCTGTTGTGTTGGGGGTTTTTGCCTTCCCTCTTGATTTTTGTTTGCTTTTTTAAAGATCAACCGAATACTGATCGGGCATGATAATGTGGGTCTCCGGTCTGGCTGGTTCCTGGCCAGTGTCCAGATCACGGTTCCAGTCCAGGGAAGGCAGTACATGTTCCCCTGCAACCGATGGCTCGACAAAGATGAGGCTGATGGAAGGGTGGAGGTGGAGGTGTACCCAAGTGAGATTCTGCCTATTGAGAAATGTGAGACAAAACACATTGAGAAACGTGTGCTTTTTTTATAGCCAGCACTAAACTTGTATTACTAGCATTCCTAAAGGACCAGGACACCACTGTGTCAGACACCAAAACCAAAAATTCCCTGTCCCAAATAGCTTATGTTACTGAGGAGGGTAAATTATTCTGCTGTTTGAGTGTTGGTTTTTTGTTTTTGTTTTTGTTTTTTTTTCCCTAAAGCAGTTGGAAAAACATTACTGAGTTTTCCATCTTAGTTTCCTGAGATCGTATGAAAAATTTATGTCTGGGCAGCGTAACACAGCACAAGGTGCTGTGCTTCTTCATACCAGTGGGTTCTGCTTTTTTCACATTTACCTGCCCCAGTCCTGCACAAGCACATGTCCTGTCCTACTTGTACTACCCTTGTCTGGAAGAGAGAGGCTGTTTGATAAATGAGGACCTAATTCCTACTGTCTATTTGACTTTTATCAGTAGATTTGTTTTCTTTAAGGCTATGGTTAAAATTTTCCTTGGGATCCTGAGAAAGGATGCTGTGTTTTCCCTCTGCTCTGTGCAACTCCCCCCCTTGTGTTATATTAAGGAGATCGTTTAACCACGCTATAGTTAATGCCAAAATGAAATTCCCTTTTAAGGCTCTATTTTGCACCCCTCTGACACTGGCTTAATACTTGTAAAAGGGAAAACTATTAGGTCAGTCCTCAGTGAAGAGTTGTGTTATCTCACATATGGTTTGGATAAGAGCAAATAGTCAGCTACGTGGTCATTTGTTAAGATAAGGTAATTTAATTTTGAACCTGAGCCCTCAGGAATGTTGTTATCTGAGCTTCTCTGCTGATTTAATTGCTTTATTTTTGGACTAGTGATAAACTACGAGGTGTCTGTAGTTACTGGAGACGTGCGGGCTGCAGGCACCAATGCCAAAGTCTTCATGCAGATTTATGGCGAGACCGGCAAAACTGAATTGATCACCTTAGAAAACAGATCGAACAACTTTGAACGGGGAGCCACGGATATCTTCAAGGTATGATGAAGGCAGACATTGCTGCTTCTATGAGGGGAAAGAAATGTGCAGCCAAAACTGAGACATCAACAGGTTAATTGGCCCAGTCATACAAAACAATTGACTTACTAACAAAATTGCCAGGTCTGTCCGTATCTGCTGTCCCGTCTCTGTATTTTCCAGAGGTTTTGTATTTCTTTTGGGAGGTTTTGTGTTTCGTGCAGTGACTTTCATCTTCTGAGGGACTGGTAGCAAAGGTGTCATGGAAGAATATGATCTGATAGCAGTATTTGTTTCCCTTTACTTTCAAAAGGAGGTACTCACGTTAGATCTCAAAAGATCTTAAACTTATATTTTGGGCCTGACCAAATGTTATTGTCCCCTTTCTTTATGTAGTTGGGGAAAAAGAAACCCCATACAGAATATAAGGAATGCTGGCTTTGCCCTTCACCACTGGTACATGTTGTCAGCCCAGCCCTGCAGATGTTTGCTGCTGTAACTTCTGTGAATGTGGGAGTGCCCCATGCACTTTTTACTGCCTGTAGCACGAGTCCAGAGGGCACTGCGCAGTCGCAGTGCATGTCAGAGCCACATCCTTCTGTATTGAAGTAACCTCAGGAGGCACCAACAGCTGGACGGTAAAGCACAGACTCCAGATGGAAGCAGGATTTAAGGCACATCTGTTGTATGTGCTCACAGCACAAGGTTCAGCATGGTGGTGCATAGGTGTCCTCTCCAGAGGTGGGATCCGACTCATCACAGTTAAGAACCTACTTGGAGCTAGTTCTAGAAGTTCTCCGGAATCTTCAAGACTAGGGAATCCTTCCTGTTGTCACTGGCCAAATGAAGGTGCCTTTATCTGCAGTTTTACCACAGTTTTGCAATGTGTATTTTTCAGATCAGTTCAAGTCCTGCTGCCTCAGTTTCTTTCTTTGTAGAATGGACGTTTATCCATTTTTAATGAGATCCTTGGGATTTAAGATGATTAGCACCTTGTAAATGCTTGCTTTTTTAAGACTCCATAATCTTAAGATAAGGTTTCTCTGATTTTAAAGGAAATAAGTTTTCCAAAATTTATGAGTAAAAGCTATTAGCCAATATCAGACTTATGATACAGCCACATGTACAGTGTTCTGTTTACATAGCCATGTTTATATCCTCTCTCAGATGTTTATTGCCAGACTTTAAAGTTCTGCCCATTTTCTCTGATTTTTTTTTTATAAGCACACAATGCTGAAGCTCTGAAGCATAAATAGACAGATTGTCTATCTCTTTCTTGGTATGAATATTTACAGAAAGATGTGGGGAAGAATAAGATTCTGTGAGCTACACACTAATAGGAAATGCCATCAGATACAGACAGATCATGCAGGATTATAGCAAATCTAAGGGCAAAGCAGTGTAAGGAAAGACACATTCTTTATGCCAGGGCAGTTGGATCAATTTTAGTTTTCTGATAAGCATCTTCTGTGCAATTGATTTTGTTTTAATCTACCATAGAAAAAAATGCTTCTAGACTGAAACCTTATATGCCAAGTTGCCAGATTTCAGCCTGAAGCAAATGTTTGCAAGTTTTATAACATAAACACTGCCTAACAGCATAAGTAATCATCAGAAGGAAGTCATGGGTTGTTGAAGGATTTTGTGGAGTAAACCCTTCTATCCAACTTCATTAGTTAGTAATCCAGACAAATAACCTAAACCAACAAGGTTTTGCATCTGCTGTATTGACTAGAGAGATGGGAATCTTATTGATACAGCCTTCTGCCACTGATGCATTGTAATCACTAATGATTGTACCCTCTGCTCACTAGCAAAATGAGAAGATATTCTTCTAATGTTCCAGATGAGAAGTAAGGAGAAGGGCTGTCCAAGCCCATGGTCCTTGTCAGAGATCAGGTTATCTGAGTCCAAGTGTACTGCCTTTTCACTATACCATTATTGATTCTTGCTTGGTTCATGTCTCATGCTAAGTATTAAATTTATTTTATTACTTATTTAGAATCATAGAATCATTTAGATTGGAAAAGACTGCTGAGATCAGTGAGTCCAACTGTTAACCTAGCACTGCCAAGTCCACCACTAAACCATGTCCTTCAGCACCACATCTACAGGTCTTTTAAATACCTCCAGGGATGGTGACTCCCCCACTTCCCTGGGCAGCCTGTTCCAGGGCTTGACAACCCTTTTGGTGAATAAATTTTTCCCAATATCCAATCTAAACTTCCCCTGGTGCAACCTCAGGCCATTTTCTCTTGTATTATTGCTTGTTACCAGCAAGAAGAGGTCAACTCCCACCTGGCTACAAACTCCTTTCAGGGAGCTGTGGAGAGCATTAAGGTCTCCCCTCAGCCTCCTCTTCTCCAGACAAAACAACTCCACTTCCCTCAGCTGCTCCTCATCAGACTTGTGTTCCAGACCCCTCACCAGCTTTGTAGCCCTTCTCTGGACACACTCCAACACCTCAGTGTCTTCTTGTAGTGAGGAGCCCAAAACTGAACACAGTACTCAAAGTTGGGCCTCAACAGTGCCCAGTACAGGGGGATAATCACTGCCCCAGTCCTGCTGGCCACACTGTTCCTGATACAGGCCAGGGTGGTGTTGGCCTTCTTGGCCACCTGGGCACACTGCTGGCTTATATTCAACCAGCTGTCAACCAACACCCCCAGGTCCTTCTCCCCGGGCATCTTTCCAGCCACTCTTCCCCACGCCTGTAGCGCTGCATGGGGTTGTTGGGGCCCATGTGCAGGACCCGGCACTTGGCCTTGTTGAACCTCATACCGTTGGCTTCAGCCCATCAATCCAGCCTGTCCAGATCCCTCTGAGGAGCCTTCCATCCCTCAAGCAGATCAACACTCCCACCCCACCAACTGGATTTAACTCCATTCACCAGAACTCTTTGGGCTCAGCCATCCAGCCAGTTTTTTACCCAGCAAAGAGTACACTCATCCAAGCCATGAGCAGCCACTTTCTCCGGGAGAATGCTGTGATAACGGTGTCAAAGACTTCACTAAAGTCTAAGTAGACAACATCCACAGCCTTTTCCTCATCCACTCAGTGGGTCACCTTGTCATAGAAGGAGATCAGGTTAGTCAAGCAGGACCCACCTTTCATAAACCCATGCTGCCTGGGCCTGACCACCTGTTTGTCCTGTACATGCTGCGTGATGGCACTCAGGACGACCTGCTCCATAACCTTCCCTGGCCCTGAGGTCAGACTGACAGGCCTGTAGTTCCCTGGTTTGTCCTTCTGGCCCTTCTTGTGGATAGGTGTCACATTTGACAACCTCCAGTCAGCTGGGATCTCCCCGGTTAGCCAGGACTGCCAATAAATGATGGAAACTGGCTCGGTGAACACCTACGCCAGCTCCCTCAGTACCCTCGGGTGGATCCCCTCTGGCCCCATAGACCTGTGAGTCTCTGAGTGGTGTAGTAGGTTCCTAACCATTTCCTCTTGGATTATGGAGGCTTCATTCTGTTCCCTGTCTTCCAACTCAGGGGTCTGGGTACCCTGAGGACAATTGGTCTTACTATTAAAGACTGAGGCAAAGAAGGCATTAAGTACCTCAGCCTTTTCCTCATCCTTTGTCACTATGTTTCCCCCTGCATCCAACAGAATATGGAGATTCTCCTTAGCCCTCCTTTTGTTGCTAATTTATTTATAGAAACACTTTTTATTGCCTTTTACAGCAGTAGCCAGATTAAATTCTAGTTGGCCTTTGGCCTTTCTAATTTTCTCTGTGCATAAGCTCACAACATCTTTGTAGTCGTCCTCATTTGGAAAAGAACTCAGGCACTGAGAATCTGATAAACTAGTATGATATTTTGGTATATTCACCTTTAATGTCAACATAGAGACACTACTAGTGAGGAGAGCAACGGAGAAGTAGGGAGCCCAGTAAATATAAAATTAGCTCCTATCCTTGCCATGGTTGTTCTGAATGTCTTCAGCTCAGCCTTGTCAGATGAGATTGGTGATGGGAACTATGAAAGAAATAAACAGGAATGAAAAAGTGAAGGTAAACGTGCACAAAAAATTTATCTTATCCTTGCTTAGGTGGTTTTGGGTGGTAGAGGTGGTGCTCCTCATTTTTAAGTATGTACCTTATGAAGTTAAGATGTCTTATATCCTCCTGGGTGCTGATTTTCCCTTGGTGGCAGAGAGAGGCTGCAGATGTTGTCAAGATTTATAAGATTCGGATAGGCCATGATGGGACAGGCATTGGGGATGGCTGGTTCCTGGAAAGTGTCACGCTGAAGCGGCTTGCCACTAAGACGAAGGAGTCTGACAAAAAGAAGAAGAAGAAAAAGAAGAAGTCTGATGAGGAGGAAGAAGAGGAGACTAAGGTGGAAGAAGGAATGGATGTCTATACATTTGTGGCACACCGCTGGTTGGCTAAAGATGAAGGAGATAAGGAGATTGTGGTGGAGCTGGTCCCTGATGAGGAATCTGCCCTGGAAGGTAAATATCAGAGGGAATGTGTGTATGTGTCTGTATACAGCAGTTGGACAAAGGACAATAACCACACTGTGGTGCTTTGCAGGACCTTTTGCCCAGGCCTGCAGTGTAGCTTACACTGTGGTTTGGTTGATCAGCTCTGGGGAGGAAGAGGAAAGTGGTTAAACTAAGGCAGAGGATGGAAGAGACAGACTGAAATGGGAGTATCCTAAAGGACTTCTATAGGATTCTCCAAGGCTTGTCTGGGACACTTGGGTTGCGAGTCCCACAGGTTACCACTGTGGCTAGTTGTTTAGCAAGCTGTAACTATTTATATGGTTAATAACACGGGCTGGAGATAGATGGAACTGCTCATGTTTTAAGACAGATGCAAAAAAACCACCTCCAGACAAAATCTTAAAGGCGGCATTTTTGGGCTACATGCTTTCATGGTGAGCCATGGATCTGATGAAATATGGCTATATCTGGGGTCCTCCTGATCTGCCTTTGCAATTTTACTTGCAGAGAATACGTACGAAGTCCATGTTCTCACTGGGAACGTGTGGGGGGCTGGGACGGATGCTAATGTCTTCTTGAGCATCTATGGCGTAGAAAGAGGAGACACGGGTGAGCGCCAGCTGAAAAGGTCGAATAACCTCAACAAGTTTGAAAAGGGCCAGGTAATGCATGAACTCAACTCACTCAAGCGGGCAGAAGGCTGCCAGAGCTCTCTCAGTTATCATGCTGGCCATTCATTACAGTCTCTTCTCTGCAAGGGTTGGCTGCTTCTTTCAGCTTAAAGCTCAGATGTGTTTTATTTCTTAAATAAATTATTTAAAGCAAAATGCCTCGAAACATTTTCCAGGAGAAATTCATTTGAATAATAAGCTGAACACCAATTCTACATCGGAGCCACCTTTTGCATCTGCTTCCTGTAAGCATTCTGGTAGTAACGTTTCCTGCCAGGAATACTTGAAACCCACAAACTTTAAATTAATATTGGAGAGTTATTTGTGAGGCAGCTCAAGTATGTCAATATTTAGATTGCAAATACAACTCTAAATGCCCTACTGAACCAGTCAGGGAATAAAAGCAATATTACACAGTGTGCTATAATTACATTACAATCCAATCCAATTAAACAGTATCTCTTTGATTGAATATTTGCCATTAAAATGTTTATGAACAATTAACAAGCTACTATTAATAGACAGGAATTGTTCAAGGAATAATTTTGAATAACGAAAAAATGCAGAAACTATAAGCAGCTGTGGAAAACTTACAATCACAAAGAAGAGCCTAAGGTTTTTAAATAAGCTGTTAGCTGTGATTTATGAGCTTGGCACTGGTGAAACTGCAACCTGCACATGGTTCTGCATTCAGTGGGAAGAACTCCAAGCTGCAAATGTAACCGTTTCTGCTCTTGGGAGTAGAGACCCGAAGTCTACCAATAGTTAATCACATGTTTAAAGTATTATGATAACAAGATCCATCCTGTCACACTAATACAGCTAATAAATGAACCTCATGGTTGTAGTAAAAGACAACAGGAAAAGATTCTGTGGTTTGAAATAAAGCACATGGAGGTCCACAGGAGAGTTTCCGTGGAGTCAATACGTTTGTGTCCAGATCCAGATTCAATCTGGGGGAAAATGCTAAGCCTAAAAGGAATGAGATTTAGGAGAGAAGAGTTAAACTTAGAGGAAGATGAAATGGGGATGAGGTAAAAAAGGAGTGAAGGGTTGTGTACCTCCATGGCTATTACTGCCTTGTAGGATCCAAGCATGAGTGTTAACGGGAGAGCTCACAGCTCTGTAGTTATTTTAGTACATCTACCCTAAGAATACACAGGGGACTTACAAACACCTTTTGTTTTAATGGGGAAAAAATTACTTTGGCCCAATTACTGCCTCTCTTTCCCCCTTTTTGGGGAACAGTCATTTACCTCTTGCCTCCTGTGCAGGTAGATGTGTTCACCATCAAAGCCATTGACCTGGGTGAGCTGAAGAAGCTGCGGATCCGCCACGATAACTCTGGTGCCAGCCCAAGCTGGTTCCTGGAGAGGGTGGAGATTGTTGACCTCAAGGAGAGCACCACGTGAGCAGCCTGTCGCACCCTTTTCATACCGTCAGAAAAGGGGGCCCATTCTCAGGAGCCTGCAGGACCACGGGAAGGCAGAGGAGATGCAGAAGGGCATCACTATAGCTCCTCACCAACTCACAGGGAGCAGGCATCCTTTGGGAGCCTTGTGATGATTGTGCTGTTACACAGGGCCATTCTGGGGTACCTCTGTGTGGGGTTTTGCTGTCCCAGTGCCTCTGCAGTTTGGGAACCGGTGGTGTTTGGAAGGAAACCTCAGCTTTTCTCTGTTTCTCCTGGGAGGGACTCTCCCTCCTGAAGATGTCCCCTTGCAGAGCCTGCACTCATGTGTTTCCTCTCATGGTTCCACTCTGGAAGTCCCTGACCTCACATTTCCTTTGTCTTTTGCAAAGATCTGGGCCAAAAGCAAGTCCTGACCTAAGCAAACTCCCATGATTTTCACAGACAGCTGGGTGAGCAAAGCCCAGGCTGTTAGGAACTTGAAACACAGGCTTGCCTTTGAGCTGGAACATGATTGAAGTCACATGCTTAAAAGTTGCACAATGCCCTGGTGGGTGGGACGGCTCATAGGGACCTCAAGATAGGTCCGCTCTTCATAAACACAAAATGCCTGGGAGACTGGAGGTTCCCTACTGTTATTTAACCTTTTCGGGGAGTGAAAACTAAACGGAATCAATCATATGGGGCTGACTGCCCTGAAACAGCACTTTTCAGTAAGTGGTCACTCACCTATTTATGGATGTAGTTCCCACAAGCAATACCAGAGCTCAAGGATGAAAACAGATGTATTGTTCAGCTTTGAGTAATCTTGTTTTTTTAAGTCGCCTCTGATCTGTGCTTGTTTAATGTTATTAAAGCCTGTGAAGTCCTGTGTAAGTGCCGGGTGCTGCTGTCATTCTTGTAGGTATTATTTTCCGTGCCAGCGGTGGTTAGCAGTTGAGGAAGATGACGGTCAGATTGTCAGGGAGCTGGTCCCAGTGGATGAAGCATTTGTAAAGAAAGATTCGGAAAATGATGGCCAGTCTCTTGCAACGCTGGGCCTGGAACAGAAAGGTTTATGTTAGCCTTGTATTTCTTCCAGTGTGGGGTTGAAAAGGAACCAAGTTATTAGCACTGCTGAGGGCATTAGCAGTTAGTGTTCACTGGGCTGTGACTAATTCTGCCCCTACCAAGAAGTTTGCAGGTGTGAATGAAGTGTGAAGCGCGTGTCAGCCAGCAAGGAGTGGACACTCCTCATTTTTAGGTGATTTAATCATCTTGCAAGATTGGACTCAAAGTGAGAAAGCTAGGAAGATGGATAACATGTTCAGTCATCATTTCTCAACTGAAATGCATGTTTGTTGCTAATATCTAAGGCACAAATCCCAACCTTTTCACATCATGGACTGGAATGGTTGAACATGTCAACATGAAACTGAGCACAGAGCAAACATGACCAGAGAAAGGGAAGAGACCTAAATTTGTCTCACTTTCCATCTTGCTGCTTGTGTCCATTGCCCTCTGAAATAACTTTGCCTCTTTTATGCATTAATTTGCGCAGTAAACACAGAGCAATGATGCACTCCAGGTCTGATGCTGAAAGGTGCCGAGTGTCCGGCATTGGCTTCACTGCCAGTGAAAGGTCTTAAACTCCCCCCTCAGATGCCTTTGAACACATTAATAATTTCCACAAATTGTATAGCCAACAAATTTCCACAAACTGGATAGCCCTTCAATTCAGGAGGACCTTCTGGCTGAGCAGCGTGTTGGAAACATGTGTCTAACTATGGAAGAAAGGTGCCGGCTTGGAAATCTTGAGTAGGTTTTTGCAGCGCAGTGAAGGCTATATTAGACTTTTCCACGATTTTTACGAAGTTTACTGCGCTTGCTAGATGGTGGTGGGATAGAAACCTCCCTAATGATGCAATTGTGAAGGGCGTTTTCATGAATATGAACCGTATATGTCAACGTGCACATACTTTCTGGTATGTGTTGTATGCACATACATAGTTGGTGCTATTAGAATAAAGGTGGTGGGGGGTGCTGTGTTGTTGTTGTTGTTTTTTTTTTTTTAATGAAATAGCAGAGGCAGATTGGAAGAGCCTTACAGATTCCCAGGAAGCAGATGGGAAGGCTTGAGCACATTTCTTATCTGTAGATATGCAGAGAATGTACTGAATGACTGGAGCAGTAGAAGGATCTGCAACTAGATAGCCCAGCTCACCCCAGCAGCTACCACAGCATGCAACAGGAATTAGAGATTACAACATGGCTGTAATCGGTCAAAATAAAACCCAAACCAGACACACATATGCAATGAAAAGTAGAGTGGATTCCTGCTCAGAGTTCACACTCTTAAATTGAGATATTTTATCTGACAGCTAAATCAACAACATACACTGTGAAAGTGAAAACTGGAGACAAGAAGAACGCTGGGACAGATGCCAACGTCTTCATCACTCTATATGGAAGTAAAGACGATACAGGTATGGCTTCACGTGATAGGACAGGACAGCACCTGGATACCTGAAAAGACAGGTCACGGTTTCCTTTTCCTTTCCTCAATACCCATTCCTCACTCCTTTTCAGTACAACTTCACGTCCTCGCAGTCTCCCCATGCATCGTGCTAACTGGGGGCATACCACCAGCTGCTGTAAATCACTGTCGAACTGTGCGATGCTGATTTGCACCAGCTGCTGATCTAAAGGCTTTAATTTCAATTATAGAAACAGCACAGTTGACTGGGACTACATTACTAAGTAGTGAATGTGTTGAATGATTTGCTTTCCTCAGCAATGAATCAGCATGCTCCCAAAACCCAGCTCTCCTCTGCCTCTTTGAGTGGCCCAGAAGTATTTAATCAGCTGATGAGCAAATCCTCTTGGAAGCAGCGGAGCTGTGTGTGCCGTGACTTGGATGAGCGTGACAGGGAACTGATGGGTTGGACCAATTTCTTTAGCCGTGGACACGGCACAGCAACAGCATCGTCCCTGCCAGAGGATCACTCAAGAAAGGATTTCTGTATATTTTGGGTGTTGATGCTGATTTGTGTTCAGAGGGAGGGAGGGAAAAAGCTCAGATCTTGAGATGAAAAGCCATTTTTTACGTTTTAACCGCTTTGCCTGTCCCACTGTTGACATTCCCAGAGGATTTGTTCCACATGCTGAACAATGTCCCTTTGCATTGCCACAACAGGGATAGTCAGCCTAAAGGCCTCAAAGATTAACAAGAACAAATTTGAGCGTGGGAAGGTAGATGAGTTTACAGTGGAGTCTGTGGACATTGGAGACCTGAAAAAAATCAAGATAGGCCATGACAATAAAGGTAAGGTAATCCGCTTTGAAATGTAGTATTTCTAGTGCATTAGGCACATTGCTGTATAAAATAACCTGCCTCCAAGACCCCAAATGTAATTTACCTTTTGGTGACAGATCCTTGCTGTCGTTTCGGCTGTTGCTGCTCCTGTCTTTGCTGCTAATACCATTCTCAATGGCTGTGGCAATAAAAGCACAGTGGTGGCAACTTGCAGGTACCATTGCCACCTCTCTGTAAGAGAGTTTAGTTTTGCAGCCACATCTTTAGAGAGATTTCTCATACATCGCCAAACCTCCTACTTTTTCTTGTCACACATGGGACCTATAGACTTGTCTCATTTCTTTATCAATATTTTTGTTGTATTGATCATCAGGTCTTGGCTGCTTTTTAGTCATGACTGTGTCTCTACTACAAACAAGGGAAGCAGTGGAAGGACACATAGATTCCTTCCCCGTGGGGCACCAAGGAACATGTTTGTTGATAACTCTGTTTTATGACAAAGACAAATTAATCCAAGTAATGGAGTAATTAGCACTTCCACGTGCACATCTTTGACCTGGCACTTATGGAAATGTAAAGCACATTAGCTGAAACCTGGACAATCACTTGCAATGATCTTTATGATGTCTAATCTGTTTTTCCATTGGCAAAAGAGAAGACAATTTATTTCTCAGACGTCTGGAATGCAATGATTCATTTGCTATTGCCTTTAAAGGCTTTGTGAGTTATTCACTGTTATCTCTCCAACCACAGGTAATTCAACTGGCTGGTTTCTGGAATGGGTGGAGATTGATGCCCCATCACTGGGACAGTGCCTCAAGTTCCCTTGTGGCCGTTGGCTGGATAAATCGGAGGACGATGGAGCCATTGAGAGAATTATCTTCCCTGCAGAACTGCAGACAACAGAGTATATCCCATGTGAGCATAATGCCATTTCCCAGGATACACCATCACAACAGAAGATAAAATTTCACTAGCTCATACAGCTTGATAGGCTTGGCCTCTCCCTTGAACTGGCTTTGGAAAATTTATGAAAACATCACATGCCAGCTATTCTAATTACTACAAGAAGGTTCCTCTGGATGCTCCAGAGAAACATTTCCTGTATGTGCCAAATCAAAGGGTCACTAGAAGCCATGTGGCTGTGTACAATTGTCTTTTTCCTCCCTCTCATCTCCAAGTCCTCAGCCCATTCCAAGCTATCTTCCTTCTCTCCAGTTTACCATTTATCTTGCTCTATTCTAGTATTGCTGTTTCTGTTGTCAAAGACACTTTTGTCTTACTTCCAAGCCTTGGTTCCCCCAGTGACTTTAGCATTGCACACCCCTCTGTTGCTGAAAGACCCTCTTCAAGAGGTTCTTCACTGTGGTGCTTTTCTGATAGTGTTGCACCAGTCTGCCTCTTTTAGCACTCTCCAATTTTTCCTTACTCTTCACTTCATTCACTCTAAATAAACAGTTGGGGTAAATCAAATGTCTTTTGGGAGTTCCTTCTGAGTACTAAGCTTATAATTTTAAAGTCTGCTACGGCATCTCAAACTCTTCTCTTCAGGCAATTTCTTTTCCTGTCTCCAGAATATCAAGAATCACATAACATGGCTTTCTTGAAATAAATGATGGGTTGTGCTTCCTTTACAGTGTGCAGGGAACTCGCATCCCTGGGACTGTATTTGCCTTGTCCCTCCTTGATCTGCTTCATTTCAAGTTGTCGACAAATACTTCCTGGCCCACCTTCAGGGGACTATAAAAATTGCCTTTTCGCTTCGTTACGTTGGATGCCACGATGATGAGGGATGAGATCCAGAACCTGAGAGTTGATTTCCACCCCATGCCCTGCCAGGTGCTTCCTAGGTCACTGTGAACAAGTGATATGTTGTTCACACCAAAGCTGTCTCCTATCTCATTGCATCCCTCATTGTATGCATTGATGATATCAAAAGCCTTACCTCCTGCTGTTCATTATTTAGACATCAAAAGTTAGAGCTGCCCAGTCTCTCTTATTCTGCCTCAGTTTCCTTCTTCACAAGTTGTTGTGAGAATAACCACACTGAAGATTATCAGCTGCTTTGGCTCCTTCTTTTTTACAGTCCACGCTGTGGTTCATGTTGAAGGTCTCCTTCACACTGGCTGGCCTACCCTCCAAAGTCCACATCCTCATATCCTGCAGCCTATAAGCTAAAATCATCTTTCTTCTCTGAGGATCTGCCAACGTCATCTCTTTGTGCCGCCCCCATGCATTAGAATCACAGAATGGTTTAGGTTGGAAAGGACCTTGAAGACCATCGAGTTCCAATCCCCCTGCCATGGGCAGGGACACCTCCCACTAGACCAAGTTGCCCAGGGCCACGTCCAGCCTGGCCTTGAACACCTCCAGGGATGGGGCAGCCACAGCTTCTCTGGGCAACCTGTTCCAGTGCCTCACCACCCTCAAAGTGAAAAACTTCTTCCTAATGTTTAATCTAAACCTGCCCTCTTCCAGTTTGTAGCCACTCCCCATTCTTTGACAAGCTATTTTTTATTACTCATGTCTTTCTTTCATTGCCTAAGCTGTCTGGAGCAGAAGAATGGATACTCTTTGCTCCCGTCCTCACTTTTGTCAGTCAACTGGAAGACATAAAGTCTTTGTGTCTGTAAAAATAAATTTGTATATAGATACAGCGAATATGTTCATAGGAGTGAATATAACCCAGAGACCTTGTACGTGCTTCTCATCAGGTTTTTCCATGTTATCCCATTTGATATATATTTTGATGCAGATGTTGACTATATAATTTATTAATGTGCCTGTATAGTACAATGATGTAAGAGTTTCTGGCATACCGTGCCTTACAGTGCATAGTTCGTGCAGACCTGATTTTTGTCAGCAATTCACCTTCAGCCTTAGAAAATAGTCAGGCCTCTCTGGCGAAAAGGTTGCAGCAGGCTCAGTGTCAGCTTAGGCTATTTCACCATTTAAACCATTCCCACTCTGCTATTTACTGCGTTCTGGTTTCCTAACTACTAACCTGGGGGTTTCAGTTTGCCAGAGGTAACTAGAATGGCCTGAGTTGTTTTATGATGACTCGTGCCAGAATTGTTTTGCGCCGAACAAACAACGAAAACATGTCATCGGCTGTCCAATTAAAATCATCCCTGTGGGGATACAACTTCAAAAGTGCCACGTACATAAAATGGGCGTCTGACAGCTGAAAGTTGTGCTGCTAGTGACCTTGTTACGGTGCCTTCTTGCTGATTTGGTTCTAAGCTGATGTTAATATTCAAGCAACAAAAGCAAGCACCACGGACTTCAGCAGAGAAGATAATTTTTAATTCATAATGTGTAGCATGTGATTTTTGGTCTCCAGGATGCCGTCCCCGTCCCCCCCCCCCTTTCAATCATGAGAAAATACTCCAAG
>NW_009646933.1:1029620-1125869 GCF_000708025.1 Charadrius vociferus | reverse complement strand
GAACTTCTGCATCTCTCTTCTCCTGAGAACTGTATTTAGAGAGCCGGGGTTTTTAATGAATGATCAGTCTCCCATACGCATAATCAGAGTTACTCCAGATATGGTGCCAGAAACCTTCTCTCTACCCTAACAGAGATGCTGAATCTGAAATATAGCACAAAGTGCTGCGGTGTAAATAGCAAAGATGACTGAAGTTGCTGCAGTGTAGGAGGATGCAGATGACAAGCGGCTGAGGAGATTGTAGCGAGGGATGGGAAATGGTGGAAGCTGGGTGGGTGGTGTATGGGAGGGGGGGTGGCCAGGAGCAGATCCTGGTGACACCACTCGGTGTCGAAGGCTGTGCTTTTGCGTAGCGACATGGACTACAGGTATTGTGTCTGCTTATGGCAGGGGGAGTCCCTGCAGCTAATCGGGGATGCCTGAGACTTACCGTGTATTTTTCATCTATAGATTTCAGAAAGGATATAGAGGAGATTAGGACAGGATTCAGTTTGCCAAATGGCACACCTGAATTGACGTGTCCTCATGACAGCGCAGTGTCTGAATTCCCATTATCACCAATAAATGTTTGGTCATTCACACAGGGTGGCTTTTAAGTGTGATTCAGCTAACCCCGAGCAATATGCCTGCATTTGCCTGTCTGACTCTTTCTTTAAGCTGCATTGGCTTTAGTGATGACGTCTGGAGATGTACGCACCTATTTGATGTGCAGACATCTGAACATAGGTTTCTTACTCTGTGCGCTAAACAGCGTCTCACCTTGGAAAGTGAGGATTTTCAGCAAAACTGTAGCAGAGCCAGGAACAGACCCCAGTCTTATTCCTGGCTCAGTATTATTCCTAAGCAAGTCTGAGTCATGCTCCAGCAGGACTCAGGACTGAGCAGCTGTGAAGATAGAAAAGAACAAAAGGAGGCGTCAGATTTTGGGGTCATGGGACATGCTGGAGAAACCAAGGGAACAGAATAAGAAAGTATTTAGGGGCTTGATCCTTACTGTTCTACATTCCCCATTGATCTGGCAGTAATTATCCTGTTTGCCTTGGTGTTACAGAGATGGTGGTACTAAAAGAAAACTAGACCAGAGTGGACAGCAGAGGGTTTTATTTCTTTTCTTCATGACTGATTTTTGTCACTTGTTTAGTAATGAAAGTGTTGGGAGATTTTTTATCAATAAGGCTATCTTGAATATTTATATACTGCCTCCAGTTAGCTTAAATCATCCATCTGCCTAGTTGCTCAAAAATTTGCAAATTCATGTTTTGCTTTAAGACTTGAGCTGTTGAACTAAATCCTGTTTCAAGAACTTTAGATGGCAGGTGTAAATACATGGAGTGCTTTCTGATTATGTGATTAACCCCAAAATCTCAATAAACAGATGTGCATCAAGGTCAGTTGGTCTCATAGGGTTAAATGCAATTCCTCTGGATTCTCATAGTACTGACCAGGTTGATAACTAAATGACCGCAACCGTGTGATCCCTGTCCTCTTTAACTGTTGAGTTTTCTAATCCAGATTTTGTTACATTAAAATTTTCTTAGGAGCATTGGTATGCTGCTTACTAACTTCTGTTGGTTTGTTTCCATTTTCTGCCATTTTCTGATTCAGTTGTTCCTTACGAGATCACAGTCTATACCAGTGATATCTTTGGAGCTGGAACGGATGCAGATGTCTTCATTGTTCTCTATGGAAGTGATGGGATCTGCACTCAGCAGAAATCCCTGTGCCTCAACAAGAGAGAGCAAAGGATGTATTTTGAAAGGAACTCGGTGAATCAGTTCATTGTGGAGGTAAGATCAAAGATGCTCGCTGTCATCTTAGGATTAAGAAGAGAAAATGGAGTGAAGTGGGAACTTTTCCTCTTTTAGAGAAAGCTATTCAGCTCTTTTACTCCAAGAACGTGGTTTCAAAACTCTGTTCTGTGGCAGATTTACTGTGTCCTGGATCACGTCTTTTCTCGCTCACCTCCAGTTAACAGCAACTCAAAAGTATCAACATGCAGTGTCCCAGTGGCCCATGTTAAGCCTCGTAAAGGTTAGCGCAATTTTATCATGGAGCTGAGATGTACCGATACAGGGATGTGGAGGTTTGCCATTCCAGGTAAAGTCGAGAGCCACTTTGGAAGGTCTTTACATTGTCCATTTCCTTGACCATACTTGGTATAGAGAGGGTACCAGTCTCCGTGCATGCCAGATCTAATATGTGTACCTCTCCTTATCACTCGTGTTTGCTTGCATATTTGCTTTCTCTTGCAGTTTGCAATACTTTGAAAGGTAACAGGAACCAAATGCTTGCAGTATCGCTGAAACTAGTTACCTTGTGTTTAAGGTCTGTTTGCATCATTTCATGTTCGTGTGTCAGCAGATCATGTTGAAGGGTCTGGTCCATGGTGCTCACTACTTACGTAGCACTTCATTTGGGGTGGATAGTCTCTTCATTTATTCTAACTCTATGGTAACCGAAGCATCATGCTTTCTTTCTCTGTATCCTCAGACAGAGAGACCATTACTTTGCTGCAGACTCTCATTTTTGAATACCCGAGGCTAACTTTTTGAAATATCTTAGCAAGTATTTCCTGAAGCATTTGCACAACTGTATGCAAACAGCAAACCAGTGCATGTCACTAAGTGAGCTCATTTACCTCTACAGTATTACGCAATTCCTATTTATAATATATTCTTATTACTGAGAATTTGTGAAATGCAAAAATATATAGGCAGTCCTGCTCTGGCCTGTCCTTTTGGTACAGCTTCATGTCCTCCCCTTCCCTCCCTGGTTGCAATATCAACACTGACTTTGTAGAGGACTGCACAACCTCTCTGTGTTTTGAGTTTCGTTTGTTTTTATAAAATAATTGAAGGCAAATCTTAAACCAAACTTTTTAACAAGTTAAAATGCTCCCAGCCCACATTGTTATTATATGGCATGAATCATGAAATAAATCCCCAGCATGATTCCTTAAAAACAAAGAATAAGATTTATTTTGGTGGAGTTTCTACACAGTTTTTCATAATAGAGGTTGCATTAATCCATAGGTATAAATTTTAAACTAAGAGTTATTGTTATTTCTGTATTCCATAAGATTTATTTTAGGTTTGGTAGAATCTGAAACATCAGTACCTTTCTTAGAGGAAGTGAGTAAAAATACAGTTTGTTCTCCAGATTTACAACATCATATTAACCTGTCCCCAAACTTCATTCTCTCTTCATCAGTTCCTCTTGCTGCAGGAGATGGGGATGCAGCAAAATACATTCTTCTTTTACCTACTTGTGTAGAGCCATAATTTGGAGTTCAACAGACCTTAAAAACAATTTGGGGATCTCAGGAGACACCAACTGAGAATTGCCCATTTGGTTTAGTGCTTTTAACTGCCCCCACCATTTTGTATTTTACAAAAGGGGCAAAAAAGATTAGAGGTTGGTCTCAGCTATGCTCCCAAGTGATGATTTACTGGAGATGCCTACAGCAGGGTAAAGACCACTTCTTCTTTAAGAGGCATCTTTACTGCAGAAATGACAATTTATTGCTATGTATTGATTAAAAGCCTCATTGAAAGAAGAGTATTTGGACAGGACAAAAGAGGAGAAAGTAATTTTCCCCTAGTGTATACTTGTGTGCATGCATGAGTTTTAGAAATTAGTTTGGATCATTTAATTATTTTGCAATGGTGGTTTTGCTGTCTAAAGTGAGGGCAGGGCTCAAACCCCATTTGTTTGGAGCGTGAATTCCTTGAATAGTGCAGCCAGTCTCACTGAGTTGAGGAGTCTTCTGAAATTATGGATGTCTTTGCTTCAGTATGGGGCAATTCTCTCAGCTGGGAAGAGAAGGAGGGAGTTGTCTCCAGTGTTGCAAATTGAGATGTTCAGTTTTCTCATCTTCCAAGAAAAAAAAGACTCCAAGTCCCTCTGGACAGAAAGACAGCTCAGCGTGCCTCTCCTGTGTGCAACGGGGGTTTGCAGCCAGCCTTGTTTTTTTAAAGATCAACTACACAAAATCTTCCACTGAAATAACCAAAAGCTATTACTTAGGAGCAAATATCATTTTTCCCGTTCAAAACTTTGGAAGGGACGTGTCTTAAGAGTAATGAACTGTTAACAACTTGCTCAAGTGGTAAGGTGAGGCATGAAAAACCATCAGCGACTTCATAAAATAGTGATCCTGTTGACTTGCTCAGAACAGCATTGGGTTTCTGTGGTGGAATAGGACAGAAATAATATAAAATGCCAGGCTGTTAATATTGTGTTTTGACCTCAAAGCTGTTCTTCCAGTGTTATAAGAGTCCACATAAGTGTTTAAAATGGAAAGGGATATCAAAGGAACAATATAAGATGCCGTAGCATTGCAATTTCAAAAAAATTACCGTCATTCCCACTCATACGGAGAAGCCTGAGATGCAGGATTGCTGCTGTGCAACCAAACCTATCTCAGACAGTGGGTAATTTGTGTAGAGCAAGTTTCTCTCCATTTTTGGAAAAGAAGTTCAGGGAAACCCTTTAGCTAAAATGCAACTTAGGGCATAATTGGCATCAACACTAATATTTGCTCCTCTGGGGCTTCATACAGACCAGCAAAATAGGAAATAAGCTAAAGAAGCAGTGTCTCAAAAGTCACCTGTTGTTCGTGCCATAATCTTTCTCTTTTTTTTTTCTTTCTTTTTTTTTTTTTTTATGTAGCTGGAGGATGTTGGTGACATTATTGAAAAGATTCGCATAGGACACAAGGGTGGAGGTCTGAACTCAGGATGGCATTTGGACCGAGTGGCGATTCGGAGACTGTTGCCAAATGGAAAGGTATGCTGTGACTCCCAGCACTCTGCAATATGTTTCCGTTAGCAGTCTCTTCCATTTCCCAAAGCGCATCTTCTGTATACAAACCGTGATTAACAGTGAAAAATGACTCCCTAAAGAGCAATGCACACTAATGAACTTGCTAGAGCTTGGGGATCTGGGGACAGCAAACATGTATTACCATGTTTTATTCTTCAAATGTTGATTATAAGACTCTGCAATCATTGTTTTTTTTAGAAATGCTGTTCTTGCTATACCTTTTGACTAGAATGGAGTTATTTCCTCCTGGCAGTGGATGGTAGCAACGCAGTGTTGTTGCTCCTCGATGTTATGGAGGTCTTTGCTACTCTTTATCTTTTGTGTGAAGGAGCAATCTGCCTGCTGGCTTTGGAGGCAACATTATCATGACTTGCTTGCTGGAGTGACAGGGAAGATTCCTGGCTTTGTACCCATTTCTGTGCACGTACAGCTAAAGAGTTACAAGGCTGAGCAGATGTCCCTGTGCTGCACCACACCACTGTCGCTGGCCATCCCAGAGTGCCCAAGGCTAACTTAGATAATGGTGGTTTTGGGTGACATGAGGCCAAAGATTCATATTTTCCTGTGTAGTTTTGTTTTGAACAATCACAGGGAAGGAAGTGGGAAGTGGGTGTACCATTTTAAAAGAAAAAAGGATTGTTGCTAGGCATGGACAAGAAATATTTTCATCAGTCCCTTAATTCTGGAAGAATAAATGCAGGGAGCCAGTACAATTAAGACAAGCAAAATGCCTGGCAGTGCAAGTTCCTGAATCACTCATATGAAAAACATCAAGCTAATTCCTAGGACTTTTGGTTGCTCAAGTCAACAGGATTAAGGCAAGAGCAGCCAGATTGGTCATCTTCATAGAATCACAGAATCATAGAGTGGTTTGGATTGGAAGGGGCCTTAAAAATCATCTAGTTCCAACCCCCCTGCCATGGGCAGGGACACTCCCCACTAGACCAGGTTGCTCCAAGCCCCATCCAACCTGGCCTTGAACACCTCCAGGGATGGGGCAGCCACAGCTTCTCTGGGCAACCTGGGCCAATGCCTCACCACCCTCACAGGAAAGAAATTCTTCCTAATATCTCATCTAAATCTGCCCTCTTCCAGTCTGAAGTCATTACCCCTTGTCCTGTCACGACATGCTCTTGTAAAAAGTCCCTCTCCTCATCTGATCTTTTCCACATAAGAACTGTTCTTTGGCCCTGCTCTTGGATGCTGGCTGTAGGAACAGGAATGAGTCTGGCTGCAGGGAAATTCAGAAGAAAATCACCTCCTCAGGTCCAGTTCAGAATTGGAGTAGTAGCTGTGTTTGGGAACACTGGGGCTCTCTCTTCTGTCTTGTCCTTTCTCCCCTTATTTGGAAGGAATGACAGCTTTCATCTCCACCCCAATGCTCAGCTCTGCCCCCTTGTGAAATGACTTGTAGTGTCACGTATCGGTGTAAACATGGCTTGCTCAGTCGTGGTGAAACTACTTCTCATCTTGCTTCCTCTTTCAAAATGTCATGGTTTAGGCCAAATGGGCTACTGGGGACCTGGGGGACCCCAGCTGGGACTGACAGATGCTCTCCTCTACCCCCGTTCAAAGAGAGGGGCAGAGGAGGAAGAAGAGACTTAAGAGTTTAGAAGGTACTAAACTACTTTAATGAAATATTAATAATAAATATACTGAGCATGAGGCAGATGGGATGGAATACCCCATTGGTCAGTTTGGGGTCACCTGTCCTCTCCGCTCCTCCCCACAGGTGGGACCCCACTGCGCTTTTCCACTTCTGACCCTCCAACGGGGCAAATAACAAAGTTGGTTGGCCTTGGTGCTATAGCAATAAGTATAAGGAAGAGCCTCTCCACATACCACGCCTTGGCATCAACTATAAACATAGGTCTGTTATCACTCTGAGACAGTGAACACTGTCTGCACAATAGGCAGTTGATTTCAGCAGTTAGAAGAGGCCCAGCTAAGAAGCGAAGTTACTGAATAAAACTGGTCCTGTTTTACCTCAAACCAGGACAAGGATATATTTTACTGTCTTTGCCTCACAATCAGCTCAAAGGTCTGCCTTGAAACTTCCTCATCGTGCTCAAGCCTGTATCTTCCTGTAGAAGCTTCTTCACAAGCCAATACCCTTTGATTCTCATGATCACCTTTTTGCCGGTCTGTTATTATCAAACCCTCTATCTGTGTGTTGACTAACCCTTGCCTTGTACAGCTTCATTAGGTTAATGAATAAGATGGTGTTGGTTTTGGAGATATTGTTGTTGGTCATAAGCTAGGGAAGACGAAGAGGGGGATGCGCAAAGGAATGGAAACCAAGGGAAAAGAGATTCCTGGGCTGCCTCTTTCTACTCCTACCCTTGACTGAGCACTTTGGGAAGCTCCCAAGAGCTCCATGTTGGGTGCTCTTCCATTAGCCCAGAAAGCGTCTCGGGGCTGCACGGCTCTGCAGTCATTACAGCAGCTTTGAAGGACAGACAGTGAGAAACCCAGGAAGGTGAAGGAAGGGAGGAAAACTGCGAACAACTTAAAAATGGCGACATTTACAATTCTGCTGATCTTTTGATTATGGCATGGGAAAAAAGAAAGCAGAGCACTGCACGATGCCGCTGATCAGCCGCAGGATATTATGACCTGCCACAGGATAGCAATATGCTGCCAACGCTTCTAAAAGCTGTGCTACCTGATTAGACTGCTAAGATGTGTCTAGATGTATCTGTAATGCTGCAAAAGAAAAATGAGGTCAGTAACTTTTCAGATTAAGTTGAAAGCACTTGGGTAGGAAACTAGGATTGTTGCATGCCAATAAAGCTCTGTCTTAGCATGCCAATTATATCTGATAATTATATTTCATTTGTTACAACTTGGAGAAGGGCAAAGCACTGACTTCTAGCACACTATCATATCCCTCGTCTAGCTTAGGGCCAGACTCAGACTCTAATGAAACAAATCCTGTTCGGAGCTGTGAGAGGATTTTACCCTGGGTAACATAAAACAGTGCACTTTGCGTCACTTAAATATTAATGCAATCACTAACAAGGAAACTCCAATAAAAACTGTGGCAATGACACGATGATTAACAATAATGATACAATTAACTCTTGCGGTAAATGCACATTATGCCCCACTGTGCAGGCACTCCAGTCCCTAGACATCCTATTACCAAATAAACAGCGTCCATATCAATGGCACGTACAGCCAATGTTATGAATGTTTAGGAGCAGTTAAAAGCTTCAACGAGAGACATGATTGAAGTGGGAATTCTGCCGGGAGGAGAGAGTTTCAGCACTGAAGCATCGCTCTGGAGAGCCCTCTCTTCCCAGACTGTGGGTGGGGAGATAAGCGCTGTTCGTCGGCGCAGCGTGCGATGAGATAATACAAGTTCTGTGGTCAGACAGCCAGTGCCCAAGTGGGGAGGCAGAGGTAGCGGTGTGGCCAGTCATTAGGTGCTATTTGGCTTGTACAGCACAAATAACTCTTGAAAGTAAAATACTTGAAATCATCTAAAGTGCTGCCGGTTTTGTTTGACACCATTTTATACGAGTCATGCTCCAAACCGCCTGATGGAGTTAAACGTTGCAAGGCTGGGGTTAAACGGCAGCACTGCCGGGAGCAGCAGCGAGGAGGAGAATCGGTGTTCTATTGAGAGCCGGAGGTTTGGGCTGTGTGGGTTCAAAGGGTGGTTCTGCTGCGGACTCCAGACCCTCGATCACACCAGCCCCTCGGAGGGTTTCAGCTCCTGCAGATCAGCTTGTCTGGCATCCGTGCGTGGTGGTACAGTGACCTGTTCAGACCAGGTTAGCCGTGACCTCTGATGTTGGGTGAACAACCTATTCCTCTCCGGTGATGGTGTCAGGAGAGCAGGATCCGGCAGCTCAGGGCAGAACAGAGCAGCAGTACACAGAGATAAGTATATTTGGTACTGCTACAGTGAGAGCTATTCACTTCTTTTACTATGTATTGATATTTTGGTATTTAAATAGTCAAATAGCCAAGAAAGGACCTCGTATTGCTTTGATAAATAATTACACGAGAGCAATTAAGGTGATCAGTGTTCATATGTATGTTATACATGAAAGTGGTGGCACACAGAGTACTGGAAACAGCAAAAAGCCCCCGTGATACTTAGGAGAGAAATGATGTCGTCAGCAAGGAAAGAACCATCTTTTTTCTTCCTTTATTTAGTCACTGTGAGATTAAAACTAACTTCTTTTTTTTTTTTTTTTTTTTTTTTTCTGTTCAGACTTGTGGGCTCTGCAAGTTGCATGATGGCTCATGCCCCTTTCTTTATGGTGACATAGCCTGGGGTGCCCGACACATAGAAAGCTGCCTGCCTCTTCCCATCTTGGAGGCCTTACAGGGGTCTGTTCTTAATGAGTAGTCTGGGATTGATTTTGTTTACCAAGTGGAAAACACATGTTCTATTGTTTTTGTTTGTTTGATGATAGAAATCATATTTGTTTCCACCAAAGTGAAGTCAAAACAAAAGATCAAAAATTAAATCACTATTTTTCTCCTCTTAATGCACATATGGGAATTGCCTGGAAACCAGTTTGAGTCACAGAATTATAGGGCAAAATCTTAAAGCATTGACTCAGAAAAAAACCCCTACTGACTTCAAAGGGAATGCTGCCTGAATAGGATTGAAGCGGGATTGTAGAGTCTCAGTAAAACACAGCTTCAGCGGGAATGGTGCAGTCCTGATTAGGAATTTGTAAGATCAAAAACTGGGAAGGGCAGAGATCTACTGGATCATAAAGCCAGTCTCACGCAGCCATTGGGAACACAGTTCTCTGCTACACATTCAGTGCTGCTTCTCAGAGTGCTCAGACGTCCACTTTCTGGAGGAAATATATTTCTGTATACTAATTCAGGTCTGCATCTACATACACATGCATACATACGTGAGTTGAAAATCCTTGCCTGCACGTCACAGTATTTTCAAAGGGGAAATGCTAACATGTGTTCATGTTGTTTTGAAGAGATTATCTCTGCCATGTTTACTTCAGGGCTCAGAAACTGTGACATTTCCATGTGAAAGATGGCTTGCAAAGTCTGAAGATGACGGCGAGATTATCAGAGAACTGGTACCGTCCGATATCTTTACTGAAAAACTCATGAAGGACGGGACTCTCAAGCAGATAGAGGAAGAGGTTGAAGACCCATTAGAAGGTAATATAGTCCTAGCAGTAGGTTGGGATCCATTTGTCTGATGTTTTTGGAACAAAACATTTGGATGTGTGATTCAGGCAAATGCAATTCTGGTACGACTGTTCACATTCCTTCCCCTTCTTGTTCTCTGGCCTCTCATATACCTGAAGCACTTCTGTGCAATAATGCCATTGCTTTCCTGTAGGGCATTTATAAACCTGTCACAGACACCCTTTCACAGAGACGTAGTTTGTACATCTCCTCTGATGCCTAACAAAATTCTTCTGTCTTGTCTCCCCGGCTCTGGAAACATCTTGACTTGTTTGCCCAACTTCACCTTCCTTTCCTACTCTACAAGTCTGATTTATGCTCCTCTTTCCTCCCAAAATTGCTTTTCCTGCTGCTCTTTAGGTACATACGGACACCTTCTAAAAATTTGGCTCTAGGCAGCCACTCTCACCTCACTAAATTGCCACGGGGGAGGAGAATAAATGCTTATGCAGCTCTGAGCCCGTCTTACAAAGTATTCACATTCAGGGTCTGGCCCTCCTGGTAGCTGAAGCAACTGAACAAGAACTGAAGTTTCATCCTAAACTCATTGCTTGTCTGTATGCCCAGCTGTTCCTAACTCTTTTCCTCTAGGACCTCCTTTTCCCACCCCGAGCTCCTTCTGCCCTTGAGAGAAGTCGTGAACCTACCTACATCCCAAGCAGAGCAAACCGAATTCAGCTGCCATTTTCGTTCTTGGTTCTTGCATCTGGCAACAAGATGATTCAACAGAGAAAATCTTTTCTCTCCCTGTTTCTTTTCAAAATGCCTGATTTGCATCTACAGTACACCATTGTCAGGGTGGAATTTATATAGATTGTAAGTGTTTTCCATTGCCATGGGGAGAGGTGCCTTGCTGTAAGGAAGGCTGGAGCCTTTGCACTGTGCCCTTAGAAGAGAGAGGTGAGCTCTTTCCTCCTGTTAGGAACCACGTGGTAGCTCATGGGAGATAGTTTTCCTGCAGAGGCAAAGACGGTTTTAATATCAATTAGTAAGTGGCATGACTGCTAGATGCCTGCATGGCATTTTCTTTAACTTACTAACTTCTGCTGCTTTACCTTGCATTAGTTACCATGTTTTAACTAACCTGGGAGACTCATTTTTCCCTTCTATAGGCAAAGCCTTAAAACAACTTTTACAATCTACGGAATAGGTTTTTTGGATAACTGAGGGTTTCATTTGGCTGGGAGCTGGGGCTAAGTTTGCGAATTTCTGCTTTAAATATATTTGGGACAGGAATTCTATCATCTGCATCTCTGTGAGTCCTCATACCTCTTGGGCAGTGACACAGTGTAAATAACAGCAATGGAAAATCAGCTTGTGGTGTTGTGAGGATTGTCTTTTATATAGTAGACTGCATTTCAGTTCTGAAGGTCTCTGGAACTGGTAAGCAAGAACCAGAGATGGATGCATTGACTAATTAGACGATATGCCTTCCTTCCTTCATTACTAATGTAGCAATTGTCTCTCAAATACGAAGCTGTAACTCTGTAGGACAAAATGTGAAGAGGCAAACCAGAAAACCTGGCCTTGCACCTAGCCTGAAGAATGGTCTCGGGTGATGATCCTGATCCTTTCCTTAGAGAAATCAATGGAAACCTTTGATGGATGACAAAGCAGGCTAGACCCTGTTTTACTGGGAAAGGAAGGTACAGAAGAAAAAGACAGTATAGATAATTTAATGTACAAAGAAGAATCCTAAGATTTTGTGCCTCTTCCTCGCTTGCGTTGCCCTGGGGTTTGCAAAGAGGCATTCTCCAAGGTTTGTATGCCACCAGGGTAATCAGAGACTTGCACAGTCCCTAATTGTTTTCCTGATGAGGATGCTTTTGGTAACTGTTTGTTTTCCCTGTGTAATTGGGAAAAGAGTAGCAAAATAAAAATAAGAGTATTTAACAGGTTTAGTAAAGCACATTACTAAAGATTTGATGAGGTTTTATTGGATCATCATTGAGCAAGCTAAAGGAAAAGGGTACTTAAACAGTACAGCTCCAACTCTTCCTTAATTAAATACTGTCTCAGCAAAAGGACACAGAAATCTGTTCTCTTTCTGTTTGGGGAATTTATAGAGATACATGCCATTAACTCTGGTGGTAATTGCACATCTGAATCCCTGGAGTTTGTTTATGGAAGATGGAGTATTAAGAATTCACAACACCAAATCACTTGTTCTCAGATGTAGGTCCCCTGAGCCTTGGTATGAAGAGGTGCAGAGTTCCCTCACCTCTATCGATTTCGCATCCAGTAACCACCATAATGATTCTTTGCATTTTTAACTGTGAACGATGCGATCAAAGCAATACACAGGCATTGATTAGATGGAGAAAAGGAAAGTCAGCAACTTTCAGCCCAGTGATTCTCCAGTCTTTGGATCATTACCAGAAGCCTGGAAGGATAAAGGATATGGGATTTTAAACCTCCAAGAACTGAGTGATGAGCAGAAAGTTTGGAGACCATTTTCTTAGGCGAATTCAGTATCTAAGATAGACCTTGATAATTCACCTGGCCAGAAATCACATCTCTCTTTCTTTCTACAGTTCACACGTACAAGATCAGTGTATTCACTGGAGATATCTATGGTGCTGGGACAGATGCTAATGTTTTCCTAAATATCTACGGAGATCTGGGAGACACAGGAGAGAGAAAACTCAGCAAATCTGAAACAAACTTCAACAAGTTTGAAAGAGGACAGGTATAAATGCAACGGGTTAATAACACTTTCGATTTCACAGTCTGTAACCTAACAAGTCCACAACAGTCTTTATAGGCTGAGTTTTCCTATGAGGGACGAATTGATTGATTCCATTTACCATGTTCATTACCTCTTAAAATGCTTGGTGTAGATTGTCAGCTGGGTATTACAACCGACAGGCACTGCAGCAAATTGGTAGATGTTTCTGTGAAGTCACTGATAGACAAATTATGAGCTTGGTCCGTGTAAACTGGCTTGACTTATTAGCTGCAGATTTGAGAGCACACAGAACCTGAGGTCTCTCATTCCTGTAGCCTCTGTGCAACTGATTTGCACGTACATGATATATATTGTGATTAATTCCTGAGCATGATAAACTGATGGGACCTAAACTACAGCTGTGTTTGAAAAAATAACTCCAAAAGTGGTACTTTGTGGTCAGTCCATGAGTGACATTCACAGCCTCAACTGGAGATACTCAGATATAATGATGGCAAAGATTGTTTTACCTGGATTGTCCATACAAACCTAACTGGATTACTGTCATTGTTTAACCCCAGGCAGCAGCTAAGCACCACGCTCGCTCAGTCCCCCCCAGTGGGATGGGGGAGAGAATCAGAAGAGCAACAGTGATAAAACTCATGGGTTGAGATAAAGACAGTTTAATAAGTAAAGCATAAACAGCACACACAAGCAAAGCAAACAAAGGAATTCATTGCCTGCTCCCCATGGGCGGGCAGGCGTTCAGCCATCCCCAGGGAAGCAGGGCTCCATCACACCTAACAGTGACTTGGGAAGACAAACGCCATCTCTCTGAATGTCTCCCTGCTTCCTTTTTCTTCCCCCAGCTTTGTATGCTGAGCATGACACCATGTGGTATGGAATATCCCTTCGGTCAGTTGGGGTCAGCTGTGCCGGCTGTGTCCCCTCCCAACTTTTTGTGCACCCCCAGACTGCTCGCTGGTGGGGTGGTGTGAGGAGCAGAAAAGGCTTTGACACTGTGTAAGCACTGCTCAGCAGTAACTAAACCATCCCTCTGTTGTCAGCACTGTCCCCAGCACAAATCCAAACCAAAGCCCCATACTAGCTACTGTGAAGAAAATTAACTCTACCCCAGCCAAAACCAGCCCAAATTGGCGGAAAAGTCTCACTTAGACTTAAAAATCAGGGTGTAAAATTCCGGGAATTAAATATTGTAATTGGTTGTAAAAGTGGCATTTTGTGCTGCTCCCCTCATAGCAGAAGCCGGCTTCAAAACACTTCCCCGCAGAACAGTTTTAGCGTACGGAGATGCCCCTATAGACTGCTGCAAAGGTTTTAACCAAACACCGTCACGTGAGATGGAATTTAAACACATATTGTGCTCTGGAGTCTGCGTTCGCTTTTGTCTGGTAGATGATCCGTTGAGAGCTCGTTAACAGAAGCAACTGCTGTTGAACACTCTGCAGGAGGATACGTTCACTATACAGGCTGTGGACCTTGGCATTTTGTACAAGATCAAGATTCGTCATGACAATAGCATGTTCAGTCCTGACTGGTTCCTGGAAAAAGTAGAGATCCTGGATGAGACCACAGAGGAGTCGTTTGTTTTCCTGTGTGAGCGCTGGCTCTCCAAAAAGAAAGAGGACAAAAAGATAGAGCGTACGCTTTATGAACAGGTACGGTTACGGCTCAAAACTGTGATACCAACCAACTGTTACTAATAAATGTAAAATGATTGAATATCTGCTTGAAGTACAAGACAGATCATTAAGGACTTACGCTTTTTTACTTGTCCAAAATGAATTTGTGATTTTCAGGCAAGTGCTGAAAGTATGGACACTCTCAGCCCAGTATCACTAGCTCTGTAATTTGCAATTTGACCAGGAAAATCTAGGAGTCTACGTGAAACTCTTCAGCTGAGAGTCAAATACCTTGCTGATGCACTGTATATTTCCCTGCTGCTGTCCTTGCTGTATTCACAAAGTGGATTAATTATGGGTCCCACTATTCAAAGTCCTCGAGCCAAAATATCGGGTCCTTTGACTTCATCCTCATTGGGCTGGATGGGTTTATCTTTGCAGCAACTTCTCCCACCAATGCCAAACATGAAAAAATCAAGTTTCTTTGCTACCGCTCAAAGCACTGAATAGCCTTTAGTGAAATGCACTTTCTACTTGCACATTCTCTGTTGCTTTATCAGACTAATATAGCTAATTGGGATTCGAGGTACATACACTAATTAAAATTAGCAAAAACGATTAATAGACCTGTCTCGCTTCTATACAGTGAAGCATAATAAAGCAGCTGATTATAAGTCCATTATATTTAAGGAGTCCACTTTGCAAAATACAGTGACATTTTAATTGACAGTTACCACTAAAATTATCATCAATGAACTTGGGCCAAACTCATCCTGAATACAACAGAATGGATGTAAGAAGAGTTACACCATAGATGAGTATTGCCATATGCTCCCTCATAAAATTGCAGCAGACAATGCTGTGAATTCTTGTGGTCACACTTACCCCGTTGCTCATATTAATTCATAATGAGGAAAAGCTAATAACTTTTTTTTTTTTTTTTAAATTATATGACTGTGTGGTAAGAGCCTCACATTTATTGGACAATGATGCTGAATGCATCTGCACTAACTCCTCAAGTATAATAAATGTTTTGTATCGTTCAGCTTTGCAGCACTCTCCCTGTTACGCTCTTTGACCTGTACCAGGTCAATTAGTCTGACACCACAGTGTGTGCCTCGGTAAGCAAATCTGGCACCGTCCCTTCCATCTGAATTTTCTGTGGCTATTGCTTGCACAGGTAGCAGAGAAAAGTTACAACACACCATTGAAGTCCATTATATTTTCTTTTATTATAACGCACATCCAAAATGGCCTGTCAAGGTTACCGATGAAGCAAATGAATGACCTGCAGTAAATGACAAGTCACATTTATTTGGGCTACACTGAGCAAAACACTACCTGGGGAAGTACAAAGATTTCTTCTCATGTTGCTGTTGGAGGCACATGGGAACAGCTGACAACACTTGAGAGCTCAACCTCATTACCTTCCCGTACATGCCTTCCAACTAGAGCTATGATGGTGACCGAAACAGCCTGGATGGCTCATCCCTCAGCCTGTCGAGTCAGGATAGCAATGCAAACCTGAAGGAGAGGAAAAAATCCAGCTTGGTCAAGGCAGCAGAAGAAGGATCATGTGAGCGAGCACCATGTTTGATTGCATGCCTGCATGTGTTCTTGGCTTTCAGTGCTTGAGATGTTGCATTCGTCCTGGTGAAACGCAAGGAGAGGCAGAACAGCAAATTGCTTCTCTTCACCTCTTCTTCCTCTCCTGTGGAGTTTTGTGATGTTGTAGCTTGTCAGAATTAACCTCTTCATTGCCAGCAGACGTAAGTTCTCCAGGCAGTGTGGTACTTTGGACAACCTGACAATATCGTTAAGTAGGTGTTTACTTAAGGGTACACTGTTTTCTGTTGTGGTGAGGTAAAAGGCACAGCAGACCTCTACAGCAAACTACAGTCCCAAATTTTGTCACCTAAGGTTAGATGAGTGCATCCAAACCACCAAATATGGAAAAGGAGCTAGTCAATGACATCCATAGGGCCTGCTCAGAAAGAAGCCCACTGACCTGAAGAATCATACTCTCTCTTCCTCCTTCTCCACCAACAACTTCATTGCAGACAGCACTTCAGAGGTGAGGAGAAGCGACACTACCCTCTGAAGAGTGGGATCTGATAGAGTTAAGGGAAAAATTTATGCAAGTTTTATATAATTTTGTCTAACGTGCCCTTCAAAAGATCCAAAGCTCTATGCAGTGAGAGGAACCGTAGTCAGACCTGCTATCACCAGAAGAGCCTCCCGTGGATTATCAGAGGCTCTTTTCTACATGATTCCTTAAAGTAGCTCTTGTTGCTGATATCAGCTGGTTTTTTTCCTCCTATATCTCTTTGACCTACTCAAGATCATGTTTCACGCAGCATATTACATCTCAATTTCCAAAGAAGGCTTTGAATTTCCTGAGACCTTTATTTGTCATGCTTAAGTCATCTCCCCTTTTCAGGATCAGGCTAGTAGTGCCTCATCACCAAGGACGTTTCTTTAATATGCATTTAGATGTGATTTATTTTAGAACCCTTCAGGTTTTTTCCTTACAACACATTACCCGCATCACAGCAGCTGTTGGGTTGGGAGAGGAGTGGGACACGGGGAGCTGAGCAAGAGCACAGATAAGTCTCTTGGCTCTCAGAAAACAATCTGCAACTGAGAGTGCTCAGTTGAGTTTCTTCTTTTCTAGAAAGTGGTCTGTCTTATAACTGGGCAGAGCAGGAGGGTCTGCAAGCACTGTCACTGAAAGACGGGGAGTCCATGAACTCTGGGCTGAGTTTTCTGCTCAAATGACTGATGGGAACACTTGGTGGCTCTGGTGTAAAGTTTCGTCTTTAGGCTCTGGTTCCTGAGGCAAGGCAAAGCTGAATATAAAAGAAAAATCTGTTTCTGGATTGCATCTTACAAGAAGTGAAATATGCCAGACTGCATCTGCAAAGGCCAGCGTTTGTGCAGGGAGGTTAGTCTTGCTCAGATGCTGCCGATACAAAGTGGGAAAATTATGCAGGTTTTGTTTCTGACCTGGCTATGAAGGAAGCCTGGAAGATCAGTGTCCATTGGCTGAAATAACCTTTGTGGAAAACTTCCCCAGTCCATCGATATTTCCTTATAATTCCATTACCACACAGGCTTTTTTTTCTCTGTATTTATATACCTTTTGATTAACCACCTCTGACTTCCAGGACAATGGCTTTTCATCTAAATTGCACCTACGGTTTGTTGTCAACCTACATGGGGTCTTTTAGCTTTACAATAAGATTTTAGATGTATGGTTAAGATACTGTGTTGTACCAAGTAACTGGGCAGCAGCTGAGTCACAGTAACTGTCTGTGTGTGCTCTTAGTCCACAGGAAGTGCAAAATAATTAAACTTATCTTAAACTTCCATGGTAAGCCAAGTGTAAAATGATGTAATTTGGCTTAGGAGTTTTAGATAGCTTTCACTGACATGGTCCAGGGGAATTCACGCAAATGATTACAGCAGCTCCTTGGATGCCCGGTAGCTTGTTGTGATGCGATACCTGGGTTGCATGTCCCAAGTCTGTAAGGTGTGACGCAGACGTAATGCTGCGTATTGCTTAACCTGGTCTGCAACCCATGTCTCTTGGGGCAACCCTTCTTTTGTAATCCCATATCGTGCTCAAACGAGAAATAAGTGATTCCCAAGTTCCTTCTGATATTACTTCTGTGGTGAGACAATGGATAACATCTGCCATGTTGGCATTCCATGTAGTTTCACAAATAATGGGTAAAACATCAGCATTTCCCATGAGAATCCCCCTGCAGCCAAGCTAGGATAGTTCCCATCATCCCCATTGTACCAGGGTGGTCTTTCTTCTCTGAGTCCTGGAGCTTGTCATCACCACTATCTCTGTTGCACTGACATGGCCTCATTAAGAAAACTGCATCTTGAAGGAATGTCAGATAAGATGGACTGTGTGAGCCAGACAGCCACCTCCTGAGCTGGATAACAAGCCAGCTGTTAATTAGTTGATTAGGGGAAGCAGTATTAGGAGTTGCCTGGGAAAGGGAGTCACAATTTGAGCTGCCCAGTTCTGACTCTGCCATGCTCAGAGGGTGAATACCTTTGAGGGGCAGGAGGTGATGTGAGGACGGAGCACAGAAAAAGGTCCTGTTGACTAGGTACCTGCTTGGGTCTGAACTGGGACCCCTGCTCCATGCTGGAAGGTACTGCTGGAGGTAGAATCATAGAATCGTCTAGGTTGGAAGTGACCTTTAAGATCATCGGGTCCAACCATCAACCTAACACTACCAAAACCACGACTAAACCATGTCCCTCAGCACCACGTCTCCCCATGCTTTAAATCCCTCCAGGGATGGTGATTCCACCACTTCCCTGGGCAGCCTGTTCCAACCTTTGACAACCCTTTCAGTGAAGAAATTTTTCCTAATATCCAGTCTAAACCTCCCCTGGCACAACTTGAGGCCATTTCCTCTTGTCCTATCACTTATTGCTAGTGACAAGAGACTGACCCCCACCTCTCTACAACCTCCTTTAACTCAAATAAGACAAGGGTAATTAATCCACTCACCCAGCTCAAGTTCATCAATTTGAGGCCGAATTTGGTACTTTGTTAGGGTAGCTTTTGACACAAAGGTTTTGTGAACTGCCCTGAAGTCTTCTGATCACAGTGTGGTCTACATCCCTAATGAAACCCAGTGCCCTGTGAGGGGGACACGTGCCCTCAAACAGCCTGAACAGAGACTCCAGGAAGCAGGGGGCAAAGGGAGATGGGCTGGAGGACGTGTGGTGTCCTGCTGTGGCCATCTACCTCAAGTTTTGCATTCTCCCATGTTTGAAGAAGTAGAACTATGGAGTACCAGAGCAAGAAGGAAACAATGGAGAGGAGAGATAAACATACTAAAGGATCGCTTTTCTAGTTTTTAAAGGAAAGAGCAGCAAACACTGTTTCCTGCTGTCTGCCAGCAAGCTACTCTATGTCTCTCTATCCGTTATTTAAAGTGGGAAATGATAACAATTTCTTATAGTTGTCACTTTTTATATAAGTGTTTCAAGTACTTTGGCTTAAGGATGCAACATTAGCTGGAAATGCTGGTACTTCTGTGAACTTAGTCTGTCACAGGAGAACAGAGTAAAAACCGTATAAAAGAAAATTTTGTCCCTATTCAAAATATACTTTTTTTAAAAGAGTCTGCAGCAGTTCTAAACATGACCCCCTCAACATATTCTTATAAAATCTGTGTTGTTTATAACTAAACCCTTTATCCTGTTAATAACAGCAGCTCCAATGGTTATTTTGTGAAGAATGCAATGCATATAATTATGCTGATGTGCACACTGAAATGTAAATGATACCATAAAGGGGAGGATAAGTCTTGCCTAATCATCAGTTCATTTTGTGCTCGTACACAAAATGCTCAGACTGGGGCTGAATGAATCTCTTTGGGTTCTGCTCTGTCCAGAGGTAAGAACAAATTTGGTCAGCCTTCCCTGATATTGAGCTTGATGGGAAGGTCAGCCTTACCTGATATTCTGAGCTTCATGTGAGTTTCTAGTACAACCCCCACCCCAAAAATGTTATTAGCTATCAGAAAGCAAAATTAGATGTCAATCCTGGATGATTTGAAAGCCAACCAAGTTTTTTGTCAAGGTTTATAAACCTTCTTTTTTTTAAATCAAAAAAAGTGATGATGAAGCCAGGCTGAGTTTTGAGTCTGTGACGAGGCAAGTTTCAGAGCTCTGAATTTTGTCAGAACAGTTTGAACAGCCCTGCACAAATGTTCTGAGAAATCAAACGAGTATTCAGCGTCTAATTCTGCACCGCCTGCTCGGCTTACCCAAATGAGCTTTTGGAAAGCACTTGAAAAGCAGTCTGGCACCTCCTCCCTTTTAACAGCTGAACTGAAATTTCTGAAAACCACAGAAAAACCTGCTAAGTCCCAAGCCGTGGCCTGAAGGTTTTTCCCCTAATCAATATTACTATACATTATATAAAAATATTGTGTGACCTACCTTTAATACAAGGATTATTCATAGTTTGCCTGGATTTGCAAAGGAATGCTGAAACCCTGAGCTGCCCCATAGATCACAGCAATCCTTGAATGAAGCAGAAAGGAGAACATTTGCGGTTGTACTGGGACATTCAGTCAGTGATGGTTTACCTTGGGGTCAGCATAGATTTATTTGCCTTTATTGAATAATGAGTGTAAGATCGCTTTGGTCTAATAGCCTATTTAAAATTTAGGTGCTCAGTCTCATCTTCACGAAGGTCTCTCAGTGTAAATGAGGATTCAAGCCCTTTGCTGTTCTCTCACTATTCCGGAGAAATCTGGACTTGCAGCTGGTGGGGTTGTCTGGGGAAATTAACCCTTGCAGAATTCAGTCCCAAGTGTGTATGGGAAATTAGTCTCCCGTGCACATTTGTAGCCCAATGCAGTTACCCCTTCTCCAAACGAGTTCAACAGGATGTGAACCTCTTTAACATACACTACTGGTCCCTCTGATGGGATGAGTCCCTGGTTTGCTGAAATCTCGTGTAAAAGCGCATGTGTGTGGGGTTTCTGATGACTAAACCTCTGTTTGTTGCAGTGATCCCGTACCACATCACCGTCACGACGGGCACAGAGTTTGACTCCAGCACTGACAGCCGAGTGTTCATCATCATCATGGGCCCTCAGAAAGTGCAGACAGAGAGGCTGTGGCTGGATCTCCCAGAAGGAAAAGACGAGTTTGCAGATGGCTCCGTAGAGAAATTCTCTGTTTGGGGCCTCGATGTTGGAGAGATCAAAAAAGTGGAGGTACTTTGTGAATGCAGCACAAACACTGGAGGCATATGAAATACATGGTCAAAGATGTCATGTGTTCCTGTTATTCTTAGCAGTGAAGGAAAGGCACTTGGGTCTAAAAGGAATGTAAGCAGGGATTGCTAATGAGATTTCACATATGTCTGAACCTGAAAATAAGTACGCTTTACAGCTCACAAAACCAAGACCCTTGGGAGGCAGAAGATAATTTTGAATTATAAGGAAGCTGTAACATATCCCAGTTTTGTCCTATCTCTGGCACCATTTTTTCTTAGTCAAGCCCTGTTATTGACAGATGCAATGAAATTTCCCAGGATGCAGTCCTCTATCAGTCTTTTTCCCAGTTGATTTTTACAGTACCTCCAGTTGGGTTTCATAAATTGTGCCTGCAGTGAGAATCACATCTTGTATAATTTTCTAGCTAAACATGAAAATTGTTTTTACAGCTTGAAGGACCCGGGCTTAGAGAAGAAAATTAATCATCGTTCATAAGTAACATACACAAACAGATTTCAGTGCAGGAGTCATTTTTCCTGCTATGGCTCAGGGAGACAGAATTTGCATAGACTTTCCATCACTGAGCTTAAACTTCACATGAATCTTCCAGTGCGTTTGTGTACATCATTTCATATGGCAGTTCCATCTCCTGGAAGCCTGCTCCAGCCCCCAAGAGCTGAAACGCACAGCATCTGAGGACTTCAAGAGCCTGTTGAATTTTATTTTTACCCCATGCATGGTGTTGCAGTAAACCTACCTGTTGGTGCACATGCTTGTGTATTCAGACGGAATCCTAACTAATTAAAAAATCTTTGCAGTTGTATGTCCTGTTGTAGCAGCTGATGGACTGAAGCACTCCCATTAGCTTTCATTCAAGCAATAGATTCTGGCACCCTGAGAAGTCCCCATACTAGATTTGAGTTTATTATCAAGCCATTTTCTTAATGCACTCCAAGTGCCTGAATATTATGAGTATGGGAGGCACGTTCTACCTAGCCATCTCTAGGTCAAACTTTGAAAGTGAAGCAAGTACATAAATCTTTCTCTTCCAGACCCTGTGCCCATGGGAACAGCCATGGGCTGGGATAGGGAGGGTGGAAAAAGCAAGTATAATCCCGCAGTGTCAGAGAGACAGAGGGAGCTGGATGAAGAAAGAAATAAGAAGGGTCACCGGAAAAGAGAGAGTGAGTAGAGTGAGGAATGGGCAGAGAATAGGAAAAAATAGAAGAAAATGCTTGGAAATAGAAGCAAGGAAAAGAAATAATTTGAAAAGTATTACAAATGGGAAAGAAGAGAAAAGGCTACAAATTAAATGCAGAGAGTTAGAAAAAGAAATAACATGTAGCTTTCAAGCTGGGTGATGTTCTTCTGCACTCTTTCACCCCTGTCCTCAGTGATCTCACCAGCCTGCTGCCTCGCCTCTTGCTCATTTTTCCCTTTTGGTTTGTAACCCCCCAGCTCGTGGCTGGAGAAGCCATCTGCTCCTGGCTGTCTGCCTTCCTTCATGCAGTGCCCTCTGCTCGGAAGGTCTCTTCTTGTTCATCTACATCCCAGGGATGACATCGATGTGCCAGTCTGCTGTGGTTGCCATGAAATCAGTCCATATTTTCCGTGCAGAAAATTGCAGCATTCAGGGACATTGCAGAAAATTGCTAGTTATCTGGTTGGGAAAAGTGAGGAACAGTTCGTGCTCAGATTTGGCATTTGGCTGCTTCTGGAAGAAGGCAAGAAGTTCTGAATATGAGTTACCATGTGAAAATAGCATAGCATAGGGATTAAGTTTCCAGAAGCCCTCTGTATAACCCATGCAGCAGACTGCAGGATTTTGTAGGATCGTAAGATTTGCAGCGTGATGCCACTTTTAGTTTGGTATTATTCTCCTGCTGCAAATATACAGAAAAAGAAGCAGAAACAGTGGAACGTGAAGTAATTTGAAAGGGGCCCATTTATACCTGTCTTATAAGCCTACAGGTATAATATTTACTACTGGTGTACTTTGACAGACACGCTGACATGAAAATAAATAACACAAGTTATTGGGTGTAGGTACTTTATACTGTGTTCTTAAAACAAGTTTTGGTATTTCTTCTCCTAATGAATGAAAGTAGCTCTGTTCCCAGGCTGCTGTTGCTGCAGAGAGACACGGGTATTATCAGAAGAGCCCTGCATTTGTCTGTGTGTCTAAACCGCTTCTGGTTCAGAGCCTTTCTCCACCACAAGCACAGAGTAAAGTGTGATGGAGTGTAAAATGTTGCAAGTCCAGTCCCTCACTGACTAAGTACCTGATCCTGAAAGACCCTTGGGTGTCTCTAATATTCTCTGCACCTTCCAGAATAAGCAAGACACCCCATTTTGGGGGCATCTTTTCCTTCTATCTACCACTCAAATTCTCTCCCATTTCCCCCTGTTGTAGCGTTTGGTTTCAACGCGATTGTGAGCCGCCCAGTGCAAATCATGCATCTTAGTCTTGGTGATGTGAAGTACTCAACAGTCCCTCATTCGCAGTGGGAATGAATTACAAAGATTTTCAAACAGCCCAAGGATGTAGCTGTCTTTGAAATTCTGTCATTCTAACTTAGTTCAAAAATCTCAGCCCAAGCGACTTGTGATACTGGTATGAACGTCCAGGTTACACTGCTGTTGTGGCCATGGCTTTGGATCACTCACTGCATTGGCATGGCCTGTGTAAATATTTGCTTCGAATTGAAAGACAAATCCCATCGCTTTGCTCTAAAAGACCATAAGGAAGATGCAGCACTGATGAGTTTATCGCAGACTTTACAACGTTGTTCTTGGAGCCCTTGGAAATCTGCTTGTGTCCAGGTTCTCCAAGGCAGGAGAGATGTGCAGGATGCTTTCTTCAGGCCAGTCCTTATACTGACGGAGTTAAATACTGCTGTGAAAATCTGGTACCTAACGATGTCTTGGAATGGTGCTTTAGAAGGTGGTTGCAACAAACCTGAAAGAGCAGCAGAATTTAATGGTCTCGCAAGGATTTCTTTGGCTGTTCTGTCCCTGCTTCACTGCAGAGCCATTGCCCTGAACTTTCCCCAACGCCTCATCTGCACCATCCTGCAACCGGTCTCGAGAGGCTGTGTGCAGACTCTCTGGGGGCTTTGGGTTTGGAGAAGGGCAGCCAAGCTGGCAGAGAGGGAATGGGAAGGCAAGTGTTGTATTCCCATTCACCTCACACCCCAGGAATCTGAGAATTAATGCATCCATTGTAGACTTGAATTTCCCTAGTGGTTAACTCTAATTTTCTGCAGCTGCACAGACATTAGTATAGTAATAATACTCCTAATAGCAGTGATGACTGAAACAGTCAGATAAAAAAGATCACTTGTTTTTTTGGGGAAAAAAAAAAGATACCACAGATATATCACCCTAGATGAACCTATTATTAAAAATTATTTTCTGAGCAACCCTAAATTTCTTAATAATTTAAAAACAAAACCAGCGAGAGCTAAGGACCTCATTTTCCTAGTGACGACACAAACAACGCTTGCTCTGAAAACAATGAACTGTAGGTAGCTCTTTTATTCAACCTGTTATGTACAGATATCTCATTGGCATGACTGGCTGACTGCATTTCGTACATCAGCTGGGATACATAATTATGCTTACAAGTCTGCCCTGGGATGAACTACCCACAATCTTTAAGAGAGACACAAGCAGTTTCTTGGAGAAATGTGCACCATTGGCATGCTTTTGCTGCTGATATACCCACAGGAACACTGCTTGTTGCTCTTCATGGCCCTTGCCAGATTCAGCTCCAGGTGGGTTTTGGCTTTACTAACCTCATCTCTGCACACTTGGTCAGTGTCTCTGTATTTCTACGGGTCTCCTATCCTTGCTGCCACCTCTAGTACTCTTCCTTTTTCCGTTTAAGTTTTGTCAGGAGCCCTTTGTTCATTCATGCAGGCTTCCTGCCAATCTTGCGTGACTTCCTGTGCTCCAGGATGGACCATTCTTGAGCTTGGAGGAGGTGGTCCCTGAAAATCAACCAGCTACAGATGTAAGCTCCATCTGTTGGCTCCTATACAAACCTGGAGCTTTTGCAGTTTAAGAAGATGGGAAGCAGAGAAACAGCTTGATACATGTAGTTGACTTATATGTGGATTTGTGAAGGAAGGAGTGCTTGAATAATACATGTGGGTGTTTGCCTAGCTGCATCTTTCATCTTGGCTCTGAAGCTTTGCATAGTCACTTCTAAGTGTTGCAACAGCAGAGGAAGGGGTTGGAAAGATGGAGAAATGGGTCTGCAGAGACCAGCAAACTAGAAGATAGAAGTCAATGGAGCAGAAGTAGAGACTGGGCATGTTTTCATGTAGTCAGTCCACTCTACCTTGTTCACTTTTGGGACTGGCAGTGTCCTGCCTTCCCTCATGTTCAAAAAGTGATGACCTCAGCTTCCCTGCCTGCATCAGCTGCCCTGTACACTGGTGTCTTGCCAGTTGGGCAGCAATGGCACAAACTGTTCTGCAGCTCTCTCCATTTCACCATGCAAGTGGTTTGTGTGATGGTGTGTTTAGTCAACACCCTTAGTCCTTCATTGCTGGTTAAATCCCCCTGTCAGGGTGTCTCCTACAAAGAAATCCTCTTTAACCAGCAGGTGTTTTCTTGCTGACTTTCACAGGTGGGGCACGATGGTGCTACCCCTGAGAGCTGCTGGCTGGTAGAAGAACTCACCATCGTTGTGCCCACCAAAGGTGTCATGTATAACTTTGTCTGTAAGTGCTGGCTGGCCAGAGACAAAGGTGATGGACTCACCTCACGAATCCTCAACATCCTGGATGCTGACTGTGTTAATGTTGGCCTCAAGGTAGGCTCTGGACTCATCCTGTATCTTTAGCTGTTGCACGGACCTGTCCTTTTAGAGGTTGTACGTCAGCAGTTCTCATACTTTGACTTCTAATTATTGTTTGAGCCTTTTATTTACAGAGGGTATCTTTGTTATTTCTTTAGCAAAATCTTTCGGAGCTGTTTAGAGTCACTACAGCTTAGAGCACTGGCTGGATGCAGCCATGGCAGAGGCAGAAGGACAGGGTAGGGCAGAGCCGGTAGGACACAGTTCGGCAGCCTGTCCTCATTCTGTCACCACACCTGGAGCACCCACGGTGTCACCCCATAGAGTGGGAGAAGCTTCAAGGTGAACACCTTGGTGCAATCTAACTCCATTGTGTTTTGTTTGAGGAGATATTTCTAACTCATTAAATTAGAGTAGTGGAGATGTTTTAATTTCTGCATAGTGTGGCCACATATCAGTTTTTCTAATACAGAAACGGGAAACTGAATTCAGTTAGAAACTAATAATAATTGGAAGTTGTTGAAACATGGAGACATTTGTAAGCTTGATCTTTGAAATGAATTACTGATTAAAGTTGAATAAGCAATGAAAAAAGCTATATAGTCTTTTCATCCATATATATGAAATTTGAAGTAATGTGTGCTATGCCATATTTCAACCAAGTACAAATTGGAAAGCTGAGCTATGCTGATTTTAGGTGTAAGATTTGTAACAGAAATAACAGTCTGGATGAATGGGACAATAATACTGTGTTTAATACCTGTATGGCAATTTAAAATCTCTATAGATGTGTTTCTATTTACAGTGAGGTTACACTTTCATAGTACATTAATTTTTCTTTATGATGCTCGTGATTCCCAAGCTAAAGACATTCTGCTGAAATCTTTCTTGTTCTCCAGACATGTGAAAACGTGGTAACATTTTTAGCATCTGTGAAGGCTTCAACAGCTCAACGTAGGTTTCAGTGGTAGAATTGACCTAAGAGGGGAAAAAAACTCCCTCAGACTGAATAACAAGGTTAAAAACCTAACCTCTTAAAAACTTCCCATCAGTTGTTTAACCTGCTGGATATGGTTTCCAAACTCCTATCAGTGAGCTGATGGCTTGCCCGTAGATTGAAGTGGATGTTAATGAAGACTTATGTTCAGTCTTCCTTTAAAAGCCCAATCCTGAATATTTATTTTCATAAGCATGCTAAAAATAGACACATCTAACTAAATTTTTTTCTATGATGTTGGGCCAGAAACTTGCTGAAAGGTCTGAAGGAAATCAGGGGAGATGGTTGAGACATAAAATCAGAAGTGCGCATTTGACTTTCTGATCAGTCTCCTAGCTGAGGGAATTTGGGACTGTTCCCTCATAAATAGCTACAGTTAGAAACTGAGTTGGTTTTGGTTTTTTTTTTTCAGAGTTCAAAGAAGACTAACACGTTTAATGTCTTTGGGAATGCTTTTCCTTTCTGCTTTTGCTTGACTCTTGCACAGCCATATGTACCCATTTCAATTTAATTTTCTTCTTGGCTTGATATTCCCTCTTAGTGCTTTAAATTGAGTATTTGCCTCCCCATCCTAGTTAACGTCCACCACAGTCATTAAAAACCTTTAATGCATTGGTAAAAGAGTTTTTCTTCTCCTACCTATAGCAAATATGATGCTTTGCTATGATTTAAAATGTATGTGGATGAATACATGAGGGACAGGTTACTCAGGATTGACCAAACATGAAAAATAAGTTTTTTATGACTTTATTCCTCTGCACTGTTTATTTATGTGGCAATCACAATTCAGGCCAATAAAGCTTGCCTAACAATATACTATTTTAAATACATTTTGTTGGGGCTGTTTCTTGATATTCTCCCACATCTTAAATCCAGAGGTCTTGTTACCATAGGTACGATCTTGAAAGCCCCTAATGGCCCAAAAGTCTTACTGCCACTGACAGCCACTGGGACTTGCAGGCTTTTGAAATGTTTTATTCTGAATCTTATTATTCACATGCCAGGAGAAAAGAACAAAGTCAGGCTAATAAGGCAAAAATGATCCAAAACATCTTTCCGCAAATTGGCATACCTTCAATGTACGAGATCTGGGAACACTCTGCGTTCGATGCAGCAGTGTGTGTCCCACTGGGAAATAGGATAGCTGCATTCTTCTGCTGTGGAAAGCGTTTAGATGTGTAGAATTTAAAACTATTGACGGTGTTGGACTCCATGCTGCCCAGATGGACACCGAATACTTGGAGGAAATATTTTGCTGTCAAGGGAAATGTTTTGCAGTCAAGGGAAAGAAAAAATTGTGTCTTTGGGAGCTGTTTTTTAAAAATGGAAAAAGATGGGTGTAGTGCGAAGGTCTGGAGTGCTGGGAGGTGTCCGGGAGGAGACACTAGTAGCAGAGGGTTGGAGACCCACCCACTGATGTGAGGGTTTTGACTCCTGTGGAGAAGCAGTTAACCAGGTCTTTATCACTCCCCAAGCATATGGTTGTCAAAATGAGTATCTCTCACTCTGAGTCTATCTAGGCTGAGAAAATCTGCAGAAAAGGTCATAGATGATGCAAAGAGAAAGGTCCTGTAGCAAGTTGCAGTCTCTAACTTTGCCTCTGAGAACCGCAGTGTGGAGAGAAACCTAGAAGCTGTGTTGTAACCGTTTCTGGCAAAGGAGTAGATCTCCTGCAAAGCCTGTCTAGCCTTTTGCCCAAGTTTTTTCTTGGGTTAAGGACAGCTGTTCACATGAGACTTTCTGATTGTTTCAAATCCTCATCAGATCCTCTATGAAGTCACGGTTGTGACTGGAGACATCGAAAGCGGTGGTACTGACGCCAATATTTTCATGACTGTCTTTGGATCCAATGGGAACACGGAGGAGATGCAGCTGGAAAAAAATGGAGACAGGTACACTAACTTAGTAATTTTTTGTTAGTTAGAAGTAGAGTGATAACATTCTAGAATCAAGTCAAGAACCACTTGAGGCTTTGATTGTGTCTGCACTGAAACACAAAGATAAACTATTGAGTTTATAGATTCAGAACTGGGCCCCTTGTAAGTCTTATTGTTATTGTTTGCTCTGAAAAAAAAAAAAAAGTGTTAGCAGAGGTGCTGCTGTCTACACTCTCCATGAGAAACACCGCTGAGGCACGCCAAAAGATGTAGCCCTTGGTCCTGGTCCCCATCAGAGAGAGACATCCCATGTGCGGGGCAATGCGCTGGGTTACCACTGTGTGTAGGTGTTGGCGACATCCTCCTTCCAACATCCCAAGCAATCCCGTTCTGTATTCCACTATTTTAAGCCCAACGGTCAGTTCTAGTAGGTGGGTAAATGGACCATGGATGTTTGTATTTAAAATTAAAGCAAAATTCACATTGGAGTACATCAACCAAAAATCGCTAAAAGGGACCAAGACATCTCCAACCCCTCAACAGAGGGATTGCAGTTTGGCTCCAGCTGGCCAGGCAAGTGATATCCCTAAACTATGTGGCCTATAAAAAACCATCACATTTGTCTATATGGGTGAGATGGATAACCTCTGCTACAAGGATATGAAAATGCAATAAAAGAAGGCCTCACAGTTTGTAGGTTATTAGTTGCTTGGGCTGTCTTCTGCCAGTAGAAGATCTGCAAAAGGTGGTGAAAACTCACTGGGCCTGTATAAAGAAGGAGGATGTGTAAAGCAGAGCTATTAATATGTTAATATCCCCAGGATGCTGTGCTATTCCTTGGGGAGGTACCGGCACATCTCTCCTAGCTGCGGACTCTCTGTGTCACGCCTCCAGCTGTACAGAGCTCTCATCGTAGCACCCTCTGCAGAGGACACGCGTGTCCCCAAATACACACATTGCCTGTTTACACCCCACTCCCACCAGCCTTCATCCAGCTCTTAACACCACAGGCTGCCCCGGCTCTTGTTTCCCATGTAGATCTCACCAGCCTTTGTGCCAGCAGGGAGGGATGGGTGAGAGCCACTGCAGCCAAATGGTGAAAAGCGCTCCATCTTTATTAGAACCACCCAGTGCCAATTCACTCACAGCAGCTCAGTGCATTACAGAGAACCGTCTGCCTAACCTGCCTCAGATTTAAGGCAATTTTAGCTACATTACTGTTATTGCCAAGACCTCTGGGCAATAGAAATATTTCTAAGTGCAGGCATGGGTAGGAAAGCTTAATGAAATCCCTTAGATAAATGCTTCAGTGTCCTGGAAAAGGAATAGCGGCAGTCAGCTTGTCTGGGTACTTCTCAATTTTTTTTCAGGCTTATGCTCATATTCATATACATTAGGGATAGGAAAGAGCTCTTGGGTCACCCAGTTTGTCACTTTAGCAATTGTTTCCCTCTAGTACCATGACTTCTCAGAAGTAGCAGGTGAGTATCAGCCTTACAAACTGTAAACAGGGCATTTACTGAAGATAAATAATGGTTTATTTCACTGACTGACTGTTTAGCTTGGAGTTGCTCAGTCTGGCAAGGAGCAGAGTGAGAGATTTCTGCGAAGCTTTGTAAGTAATAGTGATTGAAATGAAAACTGATCATAGGATCATGGGATAACTCAAGCTGGAAGGGTCACACCTTTTTCTTCAATAGAAGTGGAAATCAATCCAGTCCAGGCACAAAAGCACATTCTCTTTCTCACAGTGTGACAGTCTGTCTTGGTATCCGGTACCACAGAAAGACAAATAACAAGAGAGGGGAGTTTTTCAAAGAGCAGACATAACCCTTAATAACTAGAAGTGGACTGGGACCAAAATGCCCCGTCCAAACGCCTCTGGGAGTGCAGGGAAAGCAATGCCTGGATGGAAACTGAGATGCTGGAGCCAATCCCCATTGCTAACATCTGCAGCTATGCAGGCTCAGATAATGGCGTGAGGATAATCACATTCATGCTGCAGGGTGTAATCTGAGCAGAGGTTGGTAAAGAAATGGGTGTTTTTTCTCCAGATCCTGGCACTGCACAGCTGTAGGAGGCTGAGTTTATTGCCAGGAATGAGACATCATCGTTATGGATTGTCTATATTATGGTAGTGCCCACAGTTTGCAGAGCTCTCTCCAAACCTCTCAGCAGGCTCAGGTAAGTCACAAGGAGGAGTCTGCATGAAGGAGGAACCTCAGCAGCAGAGTCGTCACAGTGATGTTTGGTAGACCCTCTGGATTTGGTTGCCCTTCTACTTAGCATGGGTTGGATTTCTATCTCCAAGCCCACAGCAGGTCTGCCAGAGTACCTTGGGGACAAAACAAGAAGAAATACTTGCTCTAAAAAGAGTAATATTGAGCCTGAGACAGCACTTGCACGGCTTTCTTCCGAGCACCGTTGATGCTAAGAGGGAAGCAAGGTAGCTGTGGTCCTAGCCAGTGCAATGTCTTTTCAAGAAGCATATGTTAGTTGTTACCCTTTTCCTGCTTTCTGCTGATTGCTTTGGATCAGCAGTTCCTACACATCCTTGTGCCTATATACAGCACACAGCCGTAGGGTAAGATCTTTCATGCAATGTTACACAAACCTATCCTGGTTCTTAGCGAAGCTGGAGCTAATTTGCAAATCCAAACCCCCCAAATTCAGGAGGGGAGTGTGGGACGGTCGGTTTTGGCTCCTTTCTAACACAATTTGCCTGTGCTTACTAAACTTAGGCGCTGGGCTTCGACTTGCAATCAGGTTACCGCATTTGGCTGAGTGGCAGTGACTGCCTATCGCTGCCGCAAATGCGAAGTTGTGTGCGGCATCTTAGCGAAAGAAGATTAAGCAAAATTGCTTTGCCTTTTAGTTGGGATGGGCTAAGGGCAGGCACGTGGGCAGATGCCAGGAGGAAGGCGATGTGCAGAGACCTGACTGTGAGTGTCTATTGTTCTGGTTACAAACAGAGTGATAATGTATGCTACAGGCTGCCTGGAACTAGTCCAGGTGCCTTGTACGGGCTTGATTTTCCAGGGGAGGAGGAATCCCTGTCAAATCTGCACTGAGGTGTCTTGCCAAAAACACAGTAGCTAGTGACTGCAGGACAGAAAAGCTCGAGTCCAATAAAGTGCGCTCATAAACTTTTAATTTGAGGCTGTCAGCAAGGTGCGAGTTGCAGCATGGACAGGGGTTCGGGACGCAACGATGCTGTAAAGCAGCGGGAAACCTCCTCAATCTTTCAATCCCCCCAGGTTTGAGCGAGGCCAAGAGGACAGTTTCATTATGGAGATCGCCGATATTGCACCCCTCAGGAAGATGAGGATCCGGACAGATGGGAAGGGGACTCGCCCGCACTGGTTCCTGGAGAGGGTAATGCACTTCACGTTACATGTCCCTTTCCAACCTGCTTGTGTTGAAGACTCTCAGTCCTTGAGAAAGAGGAGGAAGGCAGATAGCAGGGCCTGTTGCGATAGGACAGGGGGTAATGGCTTTAATCTAGAAGAGGGAACACTTAAACTAGATAGAAGGAAGAAATTGTTTACACTGAGGGTGGTGAGACCGTGGCCCAGGTTGCCCAGAGAGGTGGGAGATGGCCCATCCCTAGAAACATTACAGATCAGGTTGGATGGGGCTCTGAGCAACCTGATCTAGTTGAAGATGTCCCTGCCCATGGCAGGGGCTTGGACTAGATGGCCTTTCACAGGTCCCTTCACATCCAAACCATTCCATGATTCTGTTCTATGATTCTATGACTTGCTTTTGTTCATTGCCTGCCTCTTTCCATTTGGTTTCTTATGGGTTTTTCCTGCAGGAATTGAGTCAAAAAAGAAGAGAGCAAGGGCAAAACCTGTGCTGTAAAGCTTTACCACAGTCTCTGCTGTTAGCTGTCACTCTCTTTACCTGCAAAAGAGCCTTGGCTTGACACCCAGGGCACCTGCAATATTTTCTAGTCCCTGGGGTCTACCCTCAGCTCCTGCTGTGCTCTGACCCCGTGGGAGAGTGGATCCCCCTCTGCCAGGCAGGGACAGCTACCGTGGGCCTGGGCTGGGTGGGACATTTCCAAATAATCCATCCTTTCAGGTGAAACATCACCATCAGGCAGATTTCTTTCTTTTCTTCTTCATACAAGTAAGGTGTTGTTTTCTTCTTCCATTTTGAATACAGTATGCAAAATGTCTCCCACTGCTTCTGTTGATTGTATTTTTCCCTGGTGTCCTTTCTCACAGAAAAGCACAGTGCTTGCCTTTATCTTCCCTACCGAACCACCAGCTCCCTGTAAACATCACTTATATTTGGGCAGTATAATGAAATTTGCTTGTTATTTGTCCCTATAATTATATTTCTAAGATAGAGATGGAGTGATGTGCTGATTCCACACCATCAGATGTCATTAAGTGAGGAACACACCACTGCCATGTTTATTTAGGATGTTTTTTCTGCAGTGGATATCCTGCTGGATTTCTGTATCGACTTTTTTATGAGAATACGTTTAGCACATGGTCAGAAAGAATAGTGCAGGTGTTTTTATTGGGTCCTTTATCCCTTTTGACTAGTCTGAAGCTGTCCTTCATTTTCTTATGAATAACGTGTTTCTAAACACTGGTCCTAGGTGGCCACCAGTTTCCAGTGAAGTGATGAACTGCTCTTCACCTTCATTAGCATGGTTTAAAAAGTGTTTGTCTGGTGCAATACCTTTTTGTACTTGAGCATTGTCACTTCTAAGTTTTTTCTCAGCAACTCTTGTGCAGCTTTCCAAAGCATTAGACCTCCAACATGTATCTTCTGAATATATGCCACGGACACACCATTCTTCTCTCTGTGCCTAAGGAATAACTCAATCTGTTTTTTTTTATTTTATTCAGTTATCTTGCTCAAACTCCCTCTGCCAGTTCCCTGGTACCTTCCCAGGTTTTATAAATCACGTTCATATAAGATGAAATCAAATAAAGCTTATTCATCCAGAGACATTTCAGATCTTGCTGTCGTGAAATAGCAATAGCTCAAAGGCAAAGGACAGCGGCATCTCTAGTGGCAGGTGGCACCTTCCCGTGTTCCTGTTCGCAGCTGTATCCAGTCGTCCAGCCTGCTGGACTGTCCCACCCAAAGCAAGGCTTTCCCAGAGAAGCAAACAAAAAGGACTCTCATGTGAACCCATCTGATGCGCTTATAGCCCTTTTCTGGCTCAACAGAAGCAACAGGGAGACTATGCACCCAACTCTGAGACCAGGATTTTAGAAGCTTTTGAAAATTGCACCCGTAGTTTCTGTTTTTCTTAGAGAAACAGAGCATGGAGGATCTTCAAGCTCCAGTGACACACAGAGCATTTTATTTATTAGTTTTCTTTCCCACCGTCCCTGCAAAGGTAAACATAGCGTTTGCATTCCCAGGCAGGGAGTGAGGACAGGAGTGCTCTGGAAGAGGGGGGGTAGGATTTGTGTTCTCTGATTTGTATTCCAGCCTTGAAAAATTATGTAGCCTGGTGTGACATGAAAACTGATCTGAGCCCATTTCCATTTCTGTCAAAAGTGCATATTAAAACCGCATAATGAAATACTTGTGGGGGTAGTGCTAAACTCTCAGACAGATGGTTCACAGTTAGTGCTAACTAGCACAGTGAAATGAGAAGCTAGATTAAGCCATCAACCCCGTAATTAACCATTTGTTGCTCCATTTATCTACAGGATATTCTCAGTTTTCTTGTTCAATTAAAATAACAATATATGATCTTTTTAAATCTCTTTGGTCTTATTGTAAAATGTTGCTCGTCATAATTTATACTGCTTTTAGTTTACCAGAAATAGACGTGCATAAATACCAATTAAAATGTATGAATTATCAATGATGTTGTACACAGCCAAAAGATTCAATTTACAAGCATGGAAGTAGTCTTTTTTTTTTTTTTTTTTCTTCCTGTCTAGATAAAATACATTGAAATTTCATTCAGAATCTCAGTGAAGTAATGAACTTGGTGCCAAAGATTCAAACTGCACCAAAAGTGGCAATAAGTTTTAAATGCTGATACTTAATCCTCTAGAAGGAACAAAATTTGATTAGTGATGTGTTGGGCCAGAAAGAATATTATTGACTGTTGCTGTGCACAGAAAGACATACCGAAAGCTCTCTAAAGCTGAGCAACACTTTCTGATCTCACCACTGCTGGGAGATACACAGAGTTTGGATATTTCCCTCTGACCTAATGCTGAATCTCGTGTTCTTCCACATCGCGCTACCACAACACTGTTCTGTGTTTCTGAAAATCAGAGAACAGAATCATAGAATCACAGAATAGTTTGGGTTGGAGGGGACCTTTAAAGGCCATCTAGTCCAACCCCCCTGCCATAAGCAGAGACATCTTCAATTGGATGAGGTTGCTCAGAGCCCCATCCAACCTGACCTGGAATGTTTCCAGGGATGGGGCATCTACCACCTCTCTGGGCAACCTGGGCCAGTGTCTCACCACCCTCGGTGTAGAAAAATTGTGATTTCTAATTAGGAAACTCATCTAAATGCGTGCTTTGGAAACTTCCTGGGATGGCCAGTTCATCAGTCCACATGAGGATTTCACCTGCTGCCCAGTGTCTCAGATGCAAAGTTGAAAAGCCAGAGATAAGAAGGGATGAGAGCTCTCTGAGTGAAATAACAGGAATGGTAAGGCTGTTGAATTCTGCAGAGTTGCTTCCCTCAGAATTTTAATGTTACTTTGTGCTGTCAAAGCCAGGCAGATAAGAAGCTGTCTTAATGAAGCACTAATTACATTGCATTCAAACGTCACAAATAATCCTGAATGTGGGACTTGGTCTTTATTCAGTTCTTTTTCCATTATATGAAGGAGATGAAGGGAATTTGAGACAATTCATTGCAACTGAAGCTGACTGTTGTTCTTTGCAACAGAGCAAAGCTTTTTTGTTTTACAACCAGAGGACCCTGTTTTTAAGCGAAGGTTAATGACATCCAACAGAATCATAAAAACCTATAGTTGAATCTTTAAAGATGAAATCCAGGACCTGTGTATTTTGGTGTTAGTGGGGTGTGAGGCCCTGCAGAGCGTGTTTTACACTGCAGCTGGGAGAAGGCTGTGTTGAGGTAAATCAAATGACTGGGTGCGTCAAACCTTTCTGTTGCAGCGTACAGCACACAATTAATCTCGAGTTGCTGGTTTGAAATTCCTGTCAGCTATGGTATTTGCTCAGCTACAAAGCAATTTATCAACATTTTATTCATATGTACCGCTCCCACTTCCTTTTCATTTCTATAGGTGTTCTACAGCCCAGTTAAAACCAATGCATAATTAGTGTTAAAGTTTGAGCTTAAAAGCACATGGGATGTCCACAGCAAGTTCTAGGTATCCTAAAAAAATAGTTTAGATGCCATGCAAAGCAGGAGTCTCATTACCAAACAGTAGCTAATTTTTCTGAGAGGAACAGACAGAAAATAAAAATAGCCGTAGCTCAGCTCCTTGAGATGACTTTCCTGACCCTTGTCATCCAAATCAAAAGTCATCCTGTGTGTGTGCGACACCCACAAACCTCTCCTCATAGGATGGGATTCATTTTGTGCTATTTTAGTCATTGAAAAATCTGTTTGGTTTTCATCTCTTCTACCAATCCATTTAGGCCTCCTCTGTAGTCAGCAGAGAGATAGATCCAAGAGAGGGAGTTATGCCTCGAATGGGATTTACCTGGCCTCAGCTTGAGTGGGATGTGTTGCTTCCCTGGTGGTACCCAGCTCTGACCACTGACCTGCTCTAGCTGACCCTGCTCTGGCAGGGGGTGTACTAGATGATCTCCAGAGGTCCCTCCCAACCCTGACCATTCTGTGGTTCTGTAGGGAGGGATGACACAATGTGTTGGGCCTTGATGCCCGGCGTCTAGGCGGTTAAGGCTAGGTAAGGTACACAACATGCCCACCTTGTGTTTGCCACAGGTTTCCTGCTGCCTCCATGTGCCTTGTTGGGATCTCCCCCAGGCAAACGAAGCTCATAAAATGACTGTTTTCCTCATGTCACCTCTCTGGAGCACCACCCCAGAACGAGCTAGCAGAGACTGCTCACTCTGTCCGTGTTAACTACTTACACGAAGCTACGAACGGATGAAATCACTCATCCCAAGTGAGGGGCGGGGGATGGAAAGAGAAGGCATTTTGCTCCACCAGTTTTAGTAGCCAGAGAGTTTTTCCCAGACAGCATCTGGAGCGTTGGGCATGGGCTGGCTATTTGTGAGAGGTCTGATCTCTCTCTCTGAGTGCTCTCCAGCTGGCAACTCTAATCTGCTTCTACCCCCTGCTGCTTTCCTGACATTTCCCTGCAAGCTTTGCTCAGGACGTTTTGCTGCTAACAACGTCCTGTCGTTCTGGAGTAGGGCAGAAGTAGGGCTGGCTGAACCTTTTTTCGGCAAAGAGTTTATGCACCAAGGTGGGGAAAAAGGCATTTTTCAGTCAACCTGAGATTATTCACGATTCGAATTTGTAATTTTTAGCTAAAGAAAATTTTCTAGGTTGGACTCCCGAGTGGATGTAGATATCATTCACCCATCCTTGAGCGAGGAGACTTCCTTCTGGTGTGTGCCCCAGCAGAGAGGGCATCAGCTGGGTTGGTGGAGACCTGATTTCGGCTTGGCTCAAAGCAAGGATGTGATTCAACATCTCTTGACTCATAGAGCAGTTTTCTGACCACAAAGTAACAGTGTCACTGGCTGTGAATCAGCAGCTTTTTAGAAAAGCGGGACAGCTTCAACAGCCCAAAATGTCCCGTACTCTGCGATGAAGATGCTGTGTCACAGATCCCTGTTTAACATCAGGCAGAGAGAAAACCCCAGATGAGTGTCCTACCCAAAGAACAGTACAATGTGCAAATACCACGGGTAATGCTTCAGCTTCCCTGTGGCTACTGCCCTCTTTAAAATCGTTTTTTATAACCTGGAGCAACGTTCTTCTTTTGAACTGCTAAAGGCTCCAGCAAAGCTTGGCTGGGGTCAACAGAAGTGCAAGGACTGGGACACGTACAGTTTGAGGACAGAATCTGAGCACATTTTATCTCAAGATAAGTTTTATAAGTTTCTTAGGCTTATATGAGAGTGCAGCGGAAGGTCACTAAGATAGTCAAGGGGCTGAGGCACATGGCATACTAGGAAAGGCTAAGGTAAATGGAGTTTTTAAGTCTTGAGAAGAATAGGCTAAGGGGGAATCTAATTGCAACCTCCTGCTTCTTCAAGTGAGGTTACAGAGATATGACACCACAATCCAGTCTCTTCTCCGAGGTGAACAGTGAAAGGGCATGAGGCAATGGACACAAAGTGCAAAAAGGAAAATCCTGATCAGATAAAAGGAAAAAAATCTTCCCAATGAGAGTGGTGCAGCCCTTGGATGGAGGCCCACAGTGCTGGGGGAACCTCCACCCTTGAAGATTTTCAAAACTCAGTCGGACATGGCCTTGCGGTTAACCCTGCTTGGAGCATGAGACACCTCTAGATATCCCTTTTAACTTAACATTTTCTAGGGCTCCATGATTTGTTTCTTCCTAAAATCACGTCACGCTTCTCTGATGCATTTGGGATCATGTTTCCATGGCCCTTGCAGAGATGTGCTTTGCAAGACACTGCTTCTTGATGCACTGCACTCAAGTATGGTCTCTTTTTCTGTTAGATGGTAACAAAAATGTCCATTTGCAGTCCTGTCTCCTCCCTTCCCTCCAACTCCCCCAGTTTAGTGAGAATTTACTGCTAGGTTTTTGCTGTAGGCAAGTGTAATGCCTTTCTCCCAGTAGAGCTGTGCCCCAATTGAGCCCACATTCAACAGAACACATAAAGGTGGGTATTTTGTTAGGTGTTTGCTGGAGTAACTTGCTGTCTTGTTCTAAATAGTTTCCTATTCTGTTCTTATCACCACAGCATCTGAACCCCTTCCCGTGACACATTAGACAGCGTGACTAATATCTGTTGCATACTGTTTGTTCTGTCACCTTTTCCCAGACGGAGAAGAGTGTGAAGCATTAACTTTTGCTGGCCTAATTTTATCTTGTGCACTGCTTTAAGTTGTTTGGGGTTGGTTTGCATATCTCTACAATGATTGCCGTGTGTTTGTGCAGAGGAGGCAGGCAAAAGAAAGATACCATGTACTTCAAGGAGGAGAGGTTTTCAATAACTCTCTGTTACTTCTTCTTTAGACTTAATTCCATACTGTCATCCAGGAAAGGTCTGACCCTGTTAGAGATAAGCTTTGTCCGTAGCTTATGTCAGAGGAGAAAATTTCTTCCTATGCTTTACCTCATGCATGGAAAGCTCCGATATTATGAAAACCATTTCTCGGGATAAGTCACCACAGCAAATATTGTCCATAGCAGAGAGCTCAGCGTAGCCCAGAAGTGCTCAGTACAGGTTTTGAATCTATGACCAAGCTCTACCCACGTCCTACCACACTGTGCACTTTTTAAGTTTGATCTTTGCCATTGTTCAAATGGTAGTTAAAGCTTAGCTGAAGTTTTTTCTCTTATTTTGGCTCTTCACAGATCATCCTGAAGAACTTAACTAATCAAGAAGTGGCCACATTTACCTATGGTGAATGGCTGTCAAAGCTGAAAAATGCCAAGGGAAGTCTTCTGTGTGAGATGCCAGCCGTGATAAATGACGAGCAGATGATGGAGGACACAACATACACTCTTCAGGTTAAAACCAGTGATGTTGGAGGCAAGTCCATGGTGTATATTTTATGACTTTTCTAGTATGAAGTTTGATTTTTAACAATGGGAAACATCTCCTGCTTAATTTAAAATTATGTTTAAAAAAACCCATAAGTTAGCCCTGCTCTGCTGGAAGACCTCCATTTTGGCTGTCTGTTCCTCATGACTGTTATACTGTGGAATTCATCCACATTTGAGCACTGGGTATAAAATATTTAGACACAAAGCCTAGATTTGTCTGCTCTCTTGTCCCTCTGAAGACACCTTAACAGAAGCTATTGCCAGACCTTGTTGCAATGGTCAGGACCCCCCTTTTTGGTTTTGGTCAGGTCAGGTCCATCCACATAGGATGGAAAAAAACGCTACGGTCAAAGCTGATGGGCTCCAGGTTTTCAGTCAGCACTATCTACTTTGGCCAAAGAGAGGAGCAATAATTTGCTCTCCTTTTCAAAGTGTTTTGAGAGCATTTATCTCAGGCCATGAAAAAACCATCCCTAAATGCACAGCAGATAGAAGAGGTGGAACAGAGTATAAAGCTGCAGAGCTTCAAGAGCCAAGAAATGGGATTTCTATGTCATTTCCTGGGATGACTGCCTCTTTTCATGAGAACTTCTGTCAGGCTGCTGAATGAAAACTGCAACCACATACAGGCTACTTCGTGCCAAAATGGGGCAAGTTAGACATTATCATGCAGACACCTTGTTTGAAATGTCGACCCTCAAAAGGGATTCTGCCACACCAGTGCACATAATCACCTCCTGATCTCTACCTCTCTTTCTTTTTTATTTTATTTTTTTTTCTGGATTCACCAGTGGTAATTTATGCAGCTTGTGAGGTTTAATATGAGAATATCAAAATTCCCCTGACAGAATGTCTTCATCCCACCTCACCATTTTTTATCTATCTGCTCTGTCTGCTGCTTGTCTGAAAAACATGTAGTGAAGTACAAAAAAAAACCAACAAAACAAAACAAAACAAAAGAGGGAGAGGAGGATTTGTTTATGTATCTGGCAATCCATCTTGTATAATGGTAGATCTTTCTGTGACCCTTTTGTGAAATCCAACCCTAACTCACAAAGGCGATGGAAATAGAAACAAGAGGAGAATAGAAGATGACAGCAACAGCAGACAGATCTGCCCTTCCCATTGAATGAAGGATGATGGGTATTAATGATGAAACATTTTATTTCATTATGAACAGTGACAACCAGTAGGAAAGAGCAGATTACAGAGAGGTTTCAGAGAGTCTGTGCATGATTAGATCACACAGCACGCTGACATAATGATGAACTTTATCTAGCTTATCTAAAGAGGATACAAGTCATGAACCATCTACCCCCTTTGATCATTATGTATTCCATGATTACTCTTGGTTGGACCAATTCAGGAAAAAAGACATTTTGTCCTTGATGGTTAGTTTAAACATGTTATATCACCTCCTGCCACACTGATATTGTCTGGGGACAGCAATGCTCCACAGTGAATACAATCAGACATGTTCGTTTCCAGGTATAAAGTTTTTCTCTGCAATACCTTTCAGCTTTCCAGTGTGCCAGAGGCATTGAAACAAACAAACAAAGAAAATGTAGGGTAGGATTCATCTTACCTATTTGTCACTCTCAAAAAAATTATCCATGTGGTCTTTCTCTAGTCAAGACTGTCTCTGGTCAATTCACCTGATAGAGGAGTCTTAATCAGTGGTCTAGATCATCCTCTGGAAGATCCCTGTCACTCTGTCTTCATCAGCTTCAGACAGAGCCAGCACAATTAAGTTAGGCTAGATAGCTAAAGTTAGGGAAAATGAATCTCACAAAAAACGTCCTGCAGTGAATTAGAAAGCAGCAGTCATTTCCTCCCCATCATATACGTATATTTAACAACAGTCTTGTCTTACTTTTTCCTCAAAGAAACCTTTGAGTGACCTTTGTCTTTCCAGAAGTCATTCAACTTGGATGGTCATGTAACATACAGAGGCTTCACCACAGAATACTTTCTGTATTCTATAAGCAGGCATCGTATACATGGTAATGCAATAAAAATGGAGAAAGAATAAAGACTGCTTTCTCATTTTTCAGTATTAACAAAGCAGGAGGTTTTTATCTCTGCTGTTATAAGATTAATGAATATGTTGTCAGATCAGCTACAGCCTACAAACTACATAATTTAGGAGAGTTGGTGTCAGTTCCTAGTGCCTTATCCAAGTCTCTGTTAAGTCAAAAGAAGGACATTCTTTGGCCTCAGAAGGCTGTGACTCAAGCCTACAGTTTGTTTAAAAATGTGGCAGCTGCTCAATGAGGATCATAAAGTCATAGACACTTTTGTTGGAAGGTGTCTCTGGAGGTTATTTCATCCATCTTCCCACTCAAAGGACTGTTGCCAGCACTAGGTCAAATCAGCTAAGACTCTGACCAGCTGAGTCTTGGACACCTCCAGGGACGGGGATGCCACCACCTCCCCAGGCACCTGATCCAGACATGTATCGTTTTTCTAAGAAAAAGTTTTTTTCCTGTTGCCCAACCTGAATATCCCCAGCAATTTGTGGCTGTGGCTCTTTGGGGTGTGGTCTGACATCTCCACAGCCCGTGATCCTGTCCTCGTTATCACTGTCCCTCCCTGTGGTCAAGGGGCCCTTCTTCACCTGCCCCAGCTCATCTCCCTTGGCCTCTCCTCACAGTTGTGTGCCCCAACTCCTGTCCATCTTGGCAACCATCTGCTGAGCCCTCCTCAGTGTCTCAACATGACCCAGGGACCCAGACTGGCAACATGATCTAAGTGTGAGCTCCTCAGTGCTGAGCAAAGGGAATAAGAGCTTCACTTCAGCTGCTGGCCATGCTCCTCCTGATATAGCCAAATACACGGTTTGCTTTGAACACCGAGAACTTGCTGTTAGCTCAGATTCAACCTGAATATGAATGTTACTGCTATAACTTCTGGGTCTTCTTCAACTCCCCAGCATGTACACGTGCAGGGTTTATTCCACCCCAGATGCAGAGCTTTGCATTTCTCCTCACTGAATTCCATGGGGTTTCCGCTTGCCCAGTCCTCAAGTTTCTCAAGATCCATCTGGGTTGGAATTCTGCCATTCAGCATGTCAGTTACTCCCCCAAATCCAGTGTTATCTGGAAATCTGCTGAGGGTCCTTTCTGTCATTGTTTAGGGTGTTGATGATGAAGTTCAGTGCTGCAGATCCCAGTACTGACCCGTGAGCTATTGCAGTCACTGCTAGTTGAGGCTTGTGCAACCACGGTACCTTCACCTCTTCATTTGTCAAATTTGTTACGGTTCCTAAATGTGCCTGACAGTTTCCTGGAATTAACAACAACAAAAAAATCAGAGACCCAAATAGGTGAAATGTACATTGATTCAGCAATTTCTGTTCTTTTCTTTCCCATCTCCTGCTAATTGCCCATGAGGGAAATGTCACGGCATGAGGCCTTCATAAGCTTCTTCCTGCAGAGAAGGTTTTGCTAAGAAACAGTTGGTTCTGTGCTTTTTGAGGCCTTGCATTAATTGGGACCCTGCTCCTTGTAAGGAAATGGACTTCAGTTTGCTTTGTTCCTCACCTCAGCAAGCTTTAGGGTCATAAAAGGTACTGCCAGATGAACTGCCTGAATCCCTGATGCTTTCTCTTCCTTCTTAAGTCCTTCCCACGGAACTGCTGAAAATTAGCCCCCGTTTAACGTAGGCAATTTTTCACATGGACACCAAATGTTGCTTTGCCTTTTCTCTATATGACTCTTTTTCTCCTCTTTTTTATTTTTTTCTTTTAGTAATTTTTTCAGTCCTTCTATGAGAAGAGTTGTGATTTCTTCCTCATTTCTGTGTGCAAATAATTATCCCAAAGAAGCGGTAGCTTTCTCAAAAAGTTTTCATCCCCTCCAACTTTGTCTCTGCATTGTGTTGTGAACGGAGCTGTGGGAAATAGCATCCGTGTGGCCCAAAGTGGATTTACGACACTCTTGTGTAAGAAATGGCTTGGCAGGCGGTTAGAGCTTTCAAAGCTGGGCTATCTAACCGCAGGCAGCAGATGCTGAGTTTTTTTTGTAAGACAGATTTGGGTTTGATGATCTCGTATTCATTTTCCAAAATTTAAGGGCTTTTGTTCTGACGCAGCAATGAATGTCCACCCACGTGGAATCAAATTTCTTTCTATGAATCTGCTTTTTTAGTATGGCATCAAAAATAAAAAGCAATAATTTGGGTCAGATTATAAATACTGCCAGGTAAAAACGTTGTAACACTTCCAGCTAAAATGATCGTAAGGTCACTGCAGGTGATGGTTTGGCCTTGAACTCTCCAAAAGTCACGAAAATTGACAGCATGGCTGTTTTCTGTGGCAAAATATGGATGGTAATGGGCATATGAAATTCAATATCAGGTGATAAAGATCATCTTAGAAATTATTCTTTTCCTAACTTATACATAGGAAGAGGTGGGAGTTGGTGGGGCAAACTGTTGTATGAGAAACTGGGACTTTTTCCATTAAATGCATCATGGACGATATTTTGAGAAACAGGAATATAGAAGGAAGGGAGGCAAAAGTGGTACACAAGATGCCGTAGTGGTCTGGTTGATGATCTGCATTTTGCTCTCAAATCGCTGTGCCATAAAACACAGGGAGACCAGTATGAGACAGACCCCAGCTGAAGTGTCCTGAGTGCAACAGGACATGTTGGAGGAGGTTGTGGGACTGCAGGAGGAGACTATATTGTGGAAAAGGCACTGTGGCCCAGTGGGAAGACCAGGGCAGCTAGAAAAATTAGAATAAGTTCTTTAATACTCTTTCATAGATTGTGAGATGTTGCTGGGTAAGTTACTTCTCTTCCCAAGCCACCTTGGAAAACAGGAGTCATGGTATTGACACCCTCTGCAAAGCGACGCGATGCACGGTGGTCCATCAGGAGGAGATACTCCTGCTGCCTGTTAGTACCGCTGTCATCATGGTCAACATACTTTGAATGCAAGGGCAAAGCCTTCCAGCTGTATCTGGGGGACGGGCTGGAAGGGTGGCTTGTTAGCTACCATGGGGTGTCCTCCTTGCAGGATCCTACACAAATTCACTGAAATGTGTTTGCTGTGCCCAGAGAGATCTGAGCATCACTGCAGGCTCTTCCAGCCTGTCTTTGCTGCCTCCATTTCCATGCAATTGTGGGCTGCGTGTCAACTTGTGATGATGTGCCTTGCTCTCTCCTTCCAGGAGCAGGTACCGATGCCAACGTGTCCTTGATCCTATTTGGGGAGAATGGGGACAGTGGGACCCTGGCTCTGAAGGAGTCCAACAAGTCTAACAAGTTTGAAAGGAACCAGATGGATGAATTCAACTTCTCAGACATGCTGAGCCTGGGAGATCTCTGCAAAGTACGGATCTGGCATGACAACAAAGGTCAGGGTGGTGACTTGAGGGAGTGGGAGAGGTCGGGACAACGTTTTTACTTCTTGCCTGTCTAGACATACCCCCTTCATGCAGGAGACCGTCTGCCCCTGTGCTGGTGGAATATCTCCTCTAACGGGTCCCCAGCTTCAGCCTGAGCTTACAGCTACTGCTGCAACACAGATAATTATAGCTCCTCCGAAGCAAAGCCATCCAGCCTGTTATCCCAACACACTGACTCTATTAATGCAATACCTTTTTCACAGGCCCATACGGCACTTTCCTAGCAATTTAATGCTATCAGCCTGACACTGACACATGGGGTAATGCAGCCTGGCATAACATAGTGAGCTTTAGAAGATAGAAATAAAGATCTCTGTCTGTCTTTATTAAAATCACTACATCAGCTGGTGAGAGTGTAGTGCCCTGCTGAGAGAGATTCTGACAGTTTCCTGCTGCTGGACACCCTAACTGGTGTCACAAACAGCAGAGCAGCACTCTACCACCATCGTAGTCATATGTGCTGTTATTCAGGCACAAGCAGCATCTTGTAACAAATGCATCACTCACACTGCTGTGATGACATCTCATCCCATCCCATCTTCACCTAAAAGAGAGGATCTTGCATCAACCGTGACCTGCTCGCTTATGGCAGGCCCTTGCTGCAGCCCAAAGCTGAAGCTTGATGGCTCCCATAGACCCACCAAACAAGGTGGTTTGGGCAGCAGTATTTGTCGAAGTCCTGGGAGGAATGGCAGCAGGACTACCCAGTTGTTACTTGGTTGTACTGGGGCAGTGGGTTTATGGCTGGGCTGGGGTTATATGTCAGTATGGACACATCCTGGCCATCATCATCTTGACTTCTCCAGGTTGTGACAGATGGGGAAGGTTGCACTTCATGCAATATTAATAACAGATCAGACTCTACCGCTTAAAAAGAAAAAAAAAAAAAAAGAAGAAGAAAAAAAAGAAAGAAAAAAAGAAAGAAAGAAAGAAAAGAAATCTTATTGTAATCTTTGTCTGTTGTGAAATATGGGAAATATCATCTAACCAAATATCCACCTAACATGATTTTTTATTCCCAGCCACTGCAAGCTTTGGGCTTGTGCTTATCACTCCTAAAACACAGGACAATTTAGTTAATTAACCTCTTTTATATCATTTTATACAGAATCATAGAATCATAGAATAGTTTAGGTTGGAAGGGACCTTAAAGCTCATCCAGTTCCAACCCCCTGCCATGGGCAGGGACACCTCCCACCAGCCTAGGTTGCTCAAAGCCCCGTCCAACCTGGCCTTGAACATCTCCGGGGAGGGGCCAGCCACAACTTCCCTGTGCAATTTGTTCCAGTGCCTCATCACCCTCATAGTGCTGAATGCAGTAAGGGAGATGCTTTTACCTCATTTTAGTTGCCAAAACACTTATTTGAATCTGCAGTGTAGGTGCAGAAATGGAAAGGGCTATCAAAATACCCACTAGAGCTTTAGCTCAGCAAACAGGCATCTCTGCAGTTGCAAGGGTGGTTTGGATGTCCTTCAGCACGAAATCAAGATGGACTTGCAGATTCATTTTCAAAGACATTACCAGCTAAAACGTCTACAAAATGGACATTTTCCTCAAGAGGCATTGTAACTCCCCAGTGAATGGTTGTGCTAACATAATGAAATCCACCCACCAGATCAGAGCTGATCCTTAGGGCTCAGGCACATGAACAGGCTGGGATGTAGGAAGAGAAGAACTGGGTCAAACCGAGGGTCTGTCGAGCCCAGCAGCTGTTTCCAACAGCAGCGTCACTGGGTGCCTGAGGAAGAGGAGAAACTGAGCGAGCATGTGTAATCCTTCCCCAGTCCTCTGTGTTTTACTGTGCATAGCTCAGTGCATCTCCTGAACTGGGTATCATTTTTGTCCATTAAGTAATTTTCAGTGAATTTTCTCATTTGTGTGCTTGTCCAAACTCTCCAGGAGTTGTTTAGCACCCGTGGCATCCCATGGCAATGAAGTCCCATGGGTCCGCTCTCTGCTACGTGAGAAGCGAACCCTATTAATCTGGGTGGTTTTGCTGCCTTTTCCGTCTTGCACAAGTGACCCTGGTTCACTGTCTTGTGCTGCTGCTGATGTTGTTGATACCGGTTGGGGAGTTACCACATCACAGCTGAGCTATGGTAGTGGCTATCTGCATGCTGTTGGTTAGTGGCAAAGGGAAGTAACAGTGTTTAGCCTTAGGCTAAGCAGTAAAAAGGCTCCATTAGTTTAAATTGGCTGCGGGCTAAGAGCATGTGCCCAGATAGCCCCCACAAGTCAGTTAAAATAGTAAACCATGTGTCCAGAACATGAAAAAATACTTGATATTTATGAATATAAATTCACATTGCAGCCTCATATTCTCTTTCCTTATTTCCTGCATATCACTAGTTTTCATTTATAAATAATAATTAATAAGGCTTTTACCAGACGTAGCTGAATGCAGGGTTAAGCCTTGGAGAAACAACATGCTCAGGTTGTGTTCAGCAAAAATGTACTTGTATTCTCCCCCCAGAAAGAAGGACAACTGTAGTTTAAATTGTAACATATGTTGTCTTCATTGTTCTTGCATTAGTCATGTGAAAGGCATATCCTATCTAAAACTTCACACAATGCAATATGACAGCTTGTTGGGCGGGTAGAGTATTTATGACTGCTGGGATCCCAGGCTATAGCTATCCTTTGCATATATGCCTCCTCTCTATATATAATTTATATAAATTGGCTGTGCCGCTGGTTAGAAATTCCAGGCTCAATTTGTTGGAGAGGCATAGTGGGGTCAGGGGTCGAGGGTCATGTACGGTTTTTGTCAGATGCTTGAGGCACTTTGGGTATTAAATAAAAATGTGCTTGCATTTACCATTACTTTGAGGCATCAGATGTTGATCATTCTTTCCTTAGGTTTTTTTTCTTTTTTGGACTAAATAGTTCTCTGCCAATGGTCTGTGGAAGACTCAATCTCACACTGGCCTACCTACATTGCTCCTCACATGCTGAATACTTGGAACATTGCTGATATTCTTCTCCTAATTTTCTTAATAATCAGCCCCAATGACAGCATCAGCCTGTTTTGACTCGCATTAGGTGCCCTGAGCACCAACGGGCTAGTTAAGGGAACAACAAACCATCACAAGTCTCGTTTCTCTTTCAGACATCACCTGATCCCAGCAAGAAGTCAACCAACCTGCCCCCGTTTCCGGATAAAATACATTTAAATGGCTTTCCCAAGGTCATGGACTTTGCCATGAAGTCCAGCTCAGCATCCGTCCCCATCAGAGAAGTTTTGCTGCAGTGGCTTCTCTCCCACTTCATATCCCACTTTTGTTTATACTTTCACTGAAATTTGACTGCAGGGGGGTACTCAGAGTTGAAGAGACAGTAATTGCAATGGCAAAGCCTGTCAGAAGGTCTTTAAATCGCAAACGAGGCATTTGCCTCCTCTGGAAAAGCATGTCAGTTTTATGGTCCCACTTTAAAGCTTTTAAATGCCTTTTTCCCCACAAAAACTGCTGAGTGGCATCTCTGTATGAGAAATAAAGGAGGAATGAAGCCCCCATTTAATTCCTCTGACTTCAGTAAAATTGATTAGGGAGGAAGTTGGCAGTCATTTGAAAACAGGCCGTTTAGAGAATTCACAACTGCAATTTTAAGGAACTTGTTCCTGATTTTGTAGATGTTTAGAGCTCACCAGCAAGAGTCTGGTAACAATGAATTGCTGTGAATGAAATTTAGTTTTAAATTTTGCTCCATGTCTTTTTATCTTGCCCCTGTTTACTTTGAGATACTGATGTTCGACCTAATATATTTAGACTCCCTGTGCAAATTTAATCGCTTCCAGACTCCCCATCTCCTGATCTCAGATAGGCGCTATGTATTTTCTCATATCTCAGTTCATTTACTTCTACATTTATGCAAGATCAGTATCTGTCGGTCTGTAGAAATGCTGGCTTTCTAAATATAGGCCTCAATTTTTTCTCTGGTTTAAGAACTAAATCACCATTCTGGAAGAATGGCTTAAGGTTTCTCAGTATCTCAGTAATAGAATTATTTACCTAGAAAAAACCTTTTTTTTTTTTCCTTGCCTTTTTCTCCTTGCAACAAGGGAATATGTGAAACCTGGATTTCGCTCTCTCATCTGCCTGGGTGAATTTGAACCCAGATGATAAGCAGTCTTTCTAAAGTCATTAATTTTAGATTCTAGATTATCTCAGTTGCCATCAGCCAAGGGGAGCCAGGAAGAGTCTAATTATGGGTAAACCAGACTTCTGTGTGTTATTATAGGAGCAAAGACAGAAATAAATAATAAGGTTATGCAGCCCAACTTCTTCTTTGCCTCAACAGGGCCCTTCTCTCAATTGCACCAACTGCTATGTCTTTGTCTAATGGAGTTTTAAATAGCCTAACCCCCAGTGACTCCTTCTGGGTGGTTATTCCAATGGAAAAAGTATCTTATTCTGCTTTCTTGGTTTGGACTCAAGTCAAAAACATTGATATACCCTTGTTTTTCCTTTCTTTTCTCTGAAGGAACTACCTTTTTTAAGGAGCAGTATCTTGGATCAGATCTTAAATTGCACAGGCCTTGAACTTGCAGCACATGGCTTTTCCAGAGATATGTTTCTGCAATTCACAAGCATGATTCCAGCCTTTTGGGCACTTGTAGGCCATAAACGATTTAAACTAAAAAACACCAAAGATCTGCCTTTTTAGCCCTTTGTAAGGATTTGCTCAGCTATCAGACTTGAGAAGGGCTGTTCTAAGCCCTCTTCTCAGTGCTTCTGTTGCCTCATAAACTCTGTTGATGTGTTGGGGCAGATTTGTTGAATAGTTTCTGCTTTAAATGAAAAATGGGAGGAGGAGAAATAGATGTGTAAAACTTCCCAAGGAGAGGAGAGTCCTTCATCTGCCCTGTTTCGATGATGGCTCAGTACAGAGGAAGACAATGTCAACTCCTTTGTCCTTCTGGATGGACTGAAGTCAACACCTTAGATAAGGCATAAATGGGCGTGCAAACTGTAGACCTGTGTAACGTGCCAGCAACCATGCTGTGGCTCCTTAGTCCTTCAGATTGCCCAAATCTGCCTTCAGCCCCTTGGGAGACCCCAGCACCAATCTGCAGAGCCCTCCTCATATGCCATGCACCTTCCTCCATCTTCAGTGGCAGGTTTCTTCCTTACACGCAACAGTCTTAGAATCATAGAATATCTTGAGTTGGAAGGGACCCATAAGGACCATCAACTCCAACTCCCTGCTCCTTGCAGGACTACATAAAACTAAACCATATGACTAAAAGCATTGTCCAGACGCTCCTTGAACTCCAACAGGCTTGATGCCATGACCACTTTCTTGGGGAGCCTGTTCCAGTGACCAACCACCCTCTCAGTGAAGAACCTTTTCCTAATGTCAAATATGAACTTCCCTTTATGCAGCTTCATTCCACTTCCTCATGTCCCATTGCTGGTCACCATAGAGACACCACCAGCACCTTCCCTTCTGCTGCCCGCCTTGAGCAAGTTGTAGACTGCGATGAGGGCACCTTCTCTTCTCTAAACTGAACAAACCAAGTGACCTCAGTCTGAGCAGTTGGCTTACAAGGTCTGTTGCAGGAGATAAGCATCAAAATCTGTTCCAAATATCTTCACTTTATATAAGGCACCGAATACAGCATTATAAGAGCCAACATGGGTAACAACCTTCTAGGATGAGAGAAAGAAGCCAACTATTGTTTTTGGAAAACATCTCTATAATTAGAATAGCAGAAGAGCTGGGAAGAAACAGTTACTCTGTCTTTACAAATTTGTGATAAAAACCAAATTAACATCCATGGTATCAACCTGTTTTACACGTCCTATCACAAAGATATGCTAGAGGCATTCCAGCACAAGCAGAAGACACAGCAAAGATCTCACAGTCCAGAGTTGACATAAAGTAGGGAAGAAAAAAAAAAAAAAAAAGAAGCAAAAAACCCAGCAGTCTAGGAGAGAAGGTGAGGACTTCAGTGTTGACCTTGGGCAGTCATCCATTTCTTCCCAATCTCCTGTAACTGCAGAACCCTTCACTACAGAGTGGGAAGAGCCCAAAAGGCCAGATATAGCTGTAGAATTATCCATCCTGTGAAAGCTTCTCTTTTTGATGAGCCTCCTTTGCCCCTCTTGGGGACAAATCATCCTGTAGCCTTGTTAAATGCTTTTGCATCAAGTGTGCCTCAATAAAACACAAAATGTGCTTCAATCACAAGAATATCACCTGAGAAGCTGTTATATCTTCACTCTGAGCTGTTAAGTGTTTTTGCACAACAGTAGTTTATCTGTAAGATGTGGGGGTTTTTTTGTCTGGGAGTAATTTATGGGTGATTTTGACCTGAGTCAAACCCTGGACTGAACAAGTTGCATAGCCAACAGAGGAGAGGGAGCAGGAGACCTATTTTCTAAAACTGTCCCAAGTGTTAAGCTTTTGCTTTGTCAAAGGTTGTGAGAGGTTTTGCATTGCCTGTCTGCTCTGATGAGAAATGCTGTGGTGTGAACTAACATGATCCTAAAGGAGAGATATACAAAATGGATCTATTTTTATTCTGCCACTGGCTTGCTGAATGACCTTGCGTAAATCACATCCCCGTACCTCATTTTCAATTATGTAAATTAGGGATAAAAATTATTCACCTTCTTAAAGTGTTTTGAGATGTACTGATGCAAAGCTAGATGCTACGATTTTAACACCTCACAATTAATGCTCCATTTCTAGCTATCTGAAGCTGGTACCAAAACTCCCACCACTTTCTGTGTGATGTCTCATGAGGTGGGATTTAGGGGTGGATGATCATCTAACCGGGAAGAGGATAAATAATGTCAGAAGACTCAAGGCTGATGAACTGTCTTTGCAATGGTCATTACTTGATGTTACAGAAAAAGTGAAAAGAAAAGAAAAATGCAACCAGGGTGCTGAGCAACACTGGATGATGGCTGTGAATGACTGGGCAGCAGCAATTCTTCACCAGCCCCTGAACAGTCCATGTCCCCAGTTGGATTTTTCTTTTACTCCTATAAGGACCAGTAATGAGAACTTTGATCCTTGATTGAGCATCAACCATTTTCAAAACCAAACCAAACAAGATCTGCTACAGGTAGGCAAGGGATAGAAAGGAAAATCAATTAATATGGCTGCAAAGAGTGGAGGCAGTTTGACTTCTGTGGACATGTGTGCATCCACGCCTGGATGTGGTTCTGCCAGCAGGGATTTGATCCCACCAGCTCTCACTTTGCAAGGAATAGTTAATATTCACTAAAGCAAGGTCAGGGACCAAGTCCCTGGTGACCGAGTGGTGAACGCACCGGACTCGGTTCATTCTCACTCTTTCTCTCCCATCCTCCCATGTTTCTGCACGTGTCAGAACAGCTTAATATTTTAGGGGTGAATGTAGGCTGGGGCAAGAGGTGGCTGTTCCACAGAGGCGCTAAGGAAACTTCTGGTGCTGCAGATGGGGGTTTTAGTTAAATGAAGCAGTAACTTCATTATCTGTGTTACATCTACTACTTCTAAAGTCAGACTCTATTGTGCTAATCACTGCAGAAATGCATGACAAGGAGCTTACAATACAACCTGTCTGTCCAGCGTCAGGAAAGCACAGGCTTTTAGCATCACCTGGGAAAAAGGCAAAATGATCCTGTGAAGACCTTGCAGATGGACACAGAGGGTCCTTTCCCAGCATCACCCAATTGTCAGCTTGGTACCTTTTGGAAAAGAAGATAAATGGGATAAATAACTGCTCTTTTGGATAAGGACACTTGGGGAAGAGAATACGTTTCCCTGCACGACACTAAATTATACAACTGCCAGAGTCAAGCAAGCAAAGTGATTCTGTTTTCCCCAAAGCTCTTCTCCTCCTCTAATTACATTTGAAATGTTTTGCACAGTATTGAAAATGTCACTTCCAGCTGCGGACCATTAAGGAGCCTAGACGGTACAGCCACGGGTTTTATTAGGGCAGGTTTGCTGCTGGGGATTTTGGTGGCAGCAGAACGGGCCTGGAGTGAAGTACCTTTTGTTACAAACATTGAACACTTGTAATGGTCATAGGGGATCTTCCACAAAGGTGCAGTAGTGGCCAAACCATTTTAAAGACTGAGACCTGCATATTCAAGCAGGAACTGCTCAGATAGGTGGTGTTTCTTCCCTTCTGCCCCAAAGCGGTAACAGAGACAAATGTAGTGGTGGTCACTGCAGAAAAGCCCACAATGCCCTCTAAGGCATTTGTGCCCTTGATTTGCGTCTGAGCCCTTGTTCTCCTGGTACTGTTGGTCCAGGTGCTAAAGGGATACAAACAGATCTGCTCTGGCTCTTCTGCCAGCACTGAAAGTCAAGTGATGGAGCAGCTGTGCCTCTCATGGTGAATCAGGATCCACCATCCAACAGCATCCAGGGAAAAGGCTGATGACCCATCGCTGCAGAGATCCTCTAGCATGTCCAGGCTTTGTGAACATTAGACAGGACCTAGGAAAGTCCTTCGACCCTGCTACGTCCATATCACTTTTCTGGTTCCTCTTCCTCACTCCGTCACTGATGTCCACTCCATAAACCAGCTTATGGTGAGGACTTGGTGCCTCCACGTTTACATCCATATGGGATGTAGTTTCCTTTGCTGTTGTTTCTTAGGTGCTGTAACATCTCTGAGCCCATTGCCCTGCAAAAGCTGCACAGGAACAGAAGGTGGAAACAGGGTAATATCCTGAAACCAGGATTTCATTACCTGAAAAGGGATTCTGCAAACACAATTTCTTCTTTCTCCTTCCACTGATGTGCCCCCTGGCACACAGAGCAGGCTCAGTATAGGGAAAGTCTCACATTTAGACTCTGTGCATAACTGGATTTATGTTTTGTTTGGTTTGGTTTTTTTCCTAGATCAATACACACAGATATTAAATGTACTTTTTCCCAGTCTGAAAAAAGAGAAAACCAACACTTGGTCTTTCTTCAGCCCCAAACCAATCCTTCCCTTTCCATATCAGCTTTTAAGTAAAGTTTAATGCTGTGGCAGTGAAAGCCTTGATGTGACACCCCTCCTGGCACCGGGGGACATGGGCAGGGCAGGAAGATGTGCTGCTCTGCCCATAACCAGTATAGCATTCGCCTGGGGTGAATCATTTATCTCAAGAAATGAAAAGCAATACAGGATACTTCTACAGCTTCCAGGTCTCCCAGTCCAATTTAAATTGCTAATCATCAGGAAGAAAAACAAGAAAAAGGAAAGACCAATTCTAGTGAGAGGGAAGAGGACTATTTTTTCCTTAAAAAAGGCAGAAGGATGCTTTGAGGTAGTAGCACAACTTTTCTAAGGGTGACCAGCCAGCTCCTTGATTCGAGGTATGCTTGTGCCATAAAGGGACAATTTGTTTGGATTTGCTTTTCAGTGTTGATCCCCTGAGAGAGCCCAAAGCTTGCTCTTTAAATACCCCAGAGCTGATAGGTGCATCTTTTGCAGGGAACACCAGGAAAAGCTGCAATTTGTGCTTGCTTTGCCCTCAATTCCAACACGTGCTGGAAAGTCAGCCCTGGCCCATCTCTCCCTCTGACAAAAGAGCAGGTTTTTGCAGCAGCTCTGCTGGTGAGCGGCTGCTGGGACCTGGCTGGAGAAGTTGGAGGACGGTATGTGCATCTCATTCAGTCTTTCTCATCATACCACCGCTTAGCACTGATCCTGTCCCAGTCATGCTGCTCACCGCTGGCAACAGGATGAAGATCACCAGTTTATTCTGTCCTGGCCAGCAGTCATTGATATCTCTCGCTGGAGAAGGTCGGGATGTTTTCTTTCTTTCATCCTGCACTGTTTTAACTAAAGTTTTGATGGAAGCAGAGCAGTGTCCTGAATACGCTGTAGAGATGTTCATTGAACTTAAATGGAAATGAGCCTGCCAAAAAAATTAACATCTGACATCGCCAATGCGTTTAGAATAAATTTCCAAACAGCACCAAAGAGCAAGTTGCTCCAGTCAGAGAGTGGTGGGAGCCCTGGGGAACTTCATAAGGTCTGCCCAGGAGGCAGCAAACTGGTGAGGATCTGCAAGGGTATCGTGTGCCAGCTCACCCCCAAAATCCTATCATGCATTTGTTCTGCTGCTGGAGCCTGGAGGAGTTCTTGCATGTTTGGGTGGTGCGTCCAACCTCCCTGCCGTGGGTCCTGCACCCATGGTATTTGCACAGGTCTTGTCATTGGTACATGGCACCGTCCTCACAGTTCAAGAGAGACAGGAACGTACTGGAGAGAGTCCAGTGAATGACTGCAAAGATGATCCAGGAATTGGAGCATCTGTTGCGTGAGGAGCAGCTGGAAGAGCTGGGACTGTTCAACATGGAGAAGAGAAAGCTCAGGGGGATTTTACTGATGTGTACAAGTATCTGATGGAGGGAGTAAAGAAGATGGAGCCAGCCTCTTCTCAGCAGTGCCCAGAGACAGGATGAGAGGCAATGGACACAAATTGAAGTACAGAAAATTGCATTTAAACATAAGAAAAATGCTTTTTTCTCTGCACAGGTGATCAAACAGTGACATAGGTCACCCAGAGAGGTTGTGGAGTCTCCATCCTTGGAGATAATCAAAACCTGACTGGACACAGCCCTGAGTGACCTGCTTAACTGACCTTGTTCTAAGCAGGGGTATGGACTAGATGGTCTCCAGAGGTGTTTTCCAACCACAATGATTCTGCAGTTCTACGCCCCTTAAATTGGAATTTAGGGGGCAAGTGGTGTCTTCGGCTGTGCTCTGTAGTGGGTGATTTCGTAGCTTGAAGAAGGTTCAGTAAATCAAAGTACAACACAGAAATGGCTGTGAGGCTGGTAGGGAACCGCTAACACGTGGAGGGATCACAGTCCATAGGAGCACGGCAACTTGTTGACATGACTCAAAAAGGTGCCATCATTTTCTTTTCAGGGCTAAAGAAGATTAATAATGGCAAACTAAGGAAATAGGCTCATGGCAGTCAGTTCTTGGAAGTGCAAGAGCTGTTTAGTGTTTCTGGGATGTAAATAGTAAATCAGCCGAGATCTCTCATCGTAAACATAAACTTTCTTTGCCTGACTAATAGACTTGTAAACAGAACTGTCAGAACCTTCCATCCACCCAAGCTCAACAAGGGCTTCTTTGATTTCAACAAAGAAATCAGGAAAATGTTCCCAAATGTCCTTTTCTTCATTTTGAAGTTGCTTTTCCACTGGGGGGAAAAAAAAAAAAAAGTAGAAAACTAACCAGGAGCTATGCTCTTCATAAGGCCTCAAGGCAAGAGTTAGGTGATTTGGTGGTCACTGCTGGAGCATCCATCCTTCAGTCTGTCCTACGTTCATGGCCAGTCACAGCATTAGCGAACTCACTGTGGTTGCTTGGCAAGATAAGGATAGCATGGGTAATTTCCTTGCATATGATAGCTGACAGGGTCAAAGGAGCAAGTTGCAATCTACCTTCTGACCCTCAAATCCAAATAAGAAGGGTTGGAGGCCCATAGAGAAAGAGTCTAAACCCTACAGCTTGTGGTCAACTAGCACTCCCAAGATGTGAAGGGACCTCCACAAACCATGCACACACTGCTGTGTATTTTGTAAAAACTATGGACGTCTATGGTGGAAGGATTGGAGCTTAGCTGGAATGTGAACTCATATCTTTCTTTTGGCTTTAAGGCTTCATGTTTCCCTTAAAATGGAAAGAAGAATCAGCGGTGGTTTCTGTGACAGAAGCTGCTGCATTAAATTTTCCTCCAAACCATCTAATTTCCAGGAGATTTCATGTTTCTGGCCCTGGCAAACAGTTCTGCAGGGCCCTGATTTGCCTGGGGCTTTGTAAGGGTTTGTTGTCCCTAAGCCACAGTAGTGTTTCTCCCTGGGATGGTTCCTGTGTTGGCATGTTGAGAAGGGGCACTCTGGCCCCATCTCTCCCCTCTCACTGCTGCTGCTATGGGTATTGCAGAAGCCCCATCTTGTGCAAAGTGCCGGGCAAGGGCGAGAGATGGCCCCTAGCCCAGAAAGCTTGAAATCTAGCTTATCTGGGACCATGCTCCAACATCCTTACATCTGATTGAAAGCCAGCAAATCCCTCAAAAGCATGGCCTCTCTCTAGAAGGGGGATCAGATTATGGCCTTGAGCAGGTTGTCATTGCTTTTGGTATCAGAACAACATCATGTTCACTGGTGACATTATCTGAAGCAAATATAGATCATTTCTAGCACCAGCAGGGTGTTCCTAAGGAGAAGTATCTCACCTTCTTACCCAAGATATGTGAAAATATCAAAATCTTTTTTATTTTGTTGTTTTACTAGGAATTGCACCAGGTTGGCACTTGGAATATATTGACGTTACAGACTCTGCCATGGAAAAGACATTTCGCTTCCAGTGTGATCGCTGGTTGGCTAAAGGTGAAGATGATGGGCAGCTCATAAGGGAACTGGCTTGTGCCAATAATGACATCTTGGAACTGAAGGAACGGACTGGTAAGCTTAGAGTTGACTGGTGGCATTTGCTGAGGGACCTCAGAGGCTATAGGACCACATCTCCTACAAGCTGCTCCACTGAGGGTTCCCATGCAATAGGCCTTTAAGGGCTATTGCTGTTTGCAGGCTTTAAGGGTTGAATTACTTAAGATACTCTTTAGTTCAAAAGTGCAACGCTGTGATAAGAAAGAAACAAATCAGGATTTATGAGGAAGAAAAAGATCTCATTCTGGGTTGAAACCTAAGAGGGGCTCATCTGCAGCGGTTCAATCCAGCAGTAAGCCATAAGGACACATGGTTATGGTCTCATTACAAATAATGGGCTTGAGTCTTTGAGGTGGAAAATAAGTTCAATCTTTAAAGCTTTGTAAGTAACATTGCTCCAGCTTCCTCCTTAACGTGTTCTGGGCTACTAGCACAAGTATCCCAGCTGAACATGGTGGCTGAGCTTAACACCTCATAGCCTTGGGCCTGCTCTGGGTAATTGCACTGAGTCCAAGGTAATTACATTGGTGTCTAATGCGGTGAGCAAGAGTTATTTAACTGCACTGATGATATGCAAAGTGCATCTCAAGAACTTCTGCACCACAGTGCTCTCCTTCAGATGAGTCCTGGAGGGTCAATAATCACATTACTTCAGTGTGATTTCACCCTGCCCCTGCAAGAAAACAGCCTTGTGGTTGCCATGTTGGGTACTTAAATGCCATCATAGCATCTGAGCACATCCTGTGGGATACATGGATAGCATCACTGTGCCTGTTAAGAGTGGCGACACAAAACCTGTAGGATTTGGGCTGTATTAAAAGGGGAGTGTTTAGCACAGTAGGGAGCTGGACACAGCTCGTTCAAGAGCAGCTCTATCTACTCTTGCTGGCTGATCGAGCAGCACTAGTATATTTCACATATTCTCGCCCTGCATGAAATCCAAAGCATGTCAAAGTCAACATGAGCCAGCAATGTGTGCTGGCAGCCCAGAAGGCCAGCTCCATCCTGGGCTGCATCAAAAGAAGTGTGGCCAGTGGGGCGAGGGAGGTGATTCTGCCCCTCTACTCTGCTCAGGTGAGACCACACCTGGAATTCTGCGTCCAGCTGGGGGGTCCTCAACATAAGAAGAACGTGGACCTGTTGGAGTGGGTCCAGAGGAGGCCACAAAGGTGATCCGAGGGCTGGAGCACCTCTGCTGTGAGGACAGGCTGAGACAGTTGGGGTTGTTCAGCCTGGAGAATAGGAGACTCCAGGGAGACCTTATAGTGGCCTTCCAGTATCTGAAGGGTGCCTACAAGAAAGCTGGAGAAGGAAATTTTACAAGGGCATGTAGTGATAGGACGAAGGGTAATAGCTTCAAAGTGGAACAGGGTAGATTTAGAATAGATATTAGGAAAAACAGATCACTACTAGGGTGGTGAGACACTGGCGCAGGTTGCCCAGAGAAGCTGTGGCTGCCCCATCTCCATCTGCATCCAACCATGCAGGTTGGACAGGGCTTGGAGCAGCCTGGTCTGGTGGGAGGTGTCCCTGCCCATGGCAGGGGGGGTGGAACTGGATGATCTTTAAGGTCCCTTCCAACCTAAACCATTCTATGATTCTATGATTCTAAGTCCCACAGATTTCAGTGTGGTTCCGTCCTTATTTTGCGAATGGTTTCTTGTGTGCTGTGATAAATATTAGGAAGAGTTTTTAAGCAAAGTGACAACCAAATGAAGAGATCTTTTTGGCCATCTGCTCTTCCTTTTCTGTTTAACATGTGTGTTAATTATGTTTTAAAGCCTATGAGATTGTCACAGTAACAAGCGACAGAGAGGATGCAGAAACAAAAGAAAACATCTGGATCATCTTAGAAGGAAAGATGGGCCGCTCCAAAGAATTCCTTATGGAAAACTCCTCCAAGAAAAGGAGATTTGAAAGGTACTGTATATGGGAAAAGTCTGGATGGTGGTCTAGAAGAGCTCTCCACCAGCTCTGTGTCTTCCACAAATGCCACCTCTTCTTCAGGATGATCTACAGAGTTGCACTTGTACCATGCTGCTTCTCATCCCCCTTCCAAAAAGCCTAATGGTGTCTCACCTGGAGTAAAAGGAAGAAGTAAAATTTGCTTCTGATGGGGAGAGACAGAGCAGGTTTAAAAATTTTAAGAAAAAGGCATTTGGTAAAAGGAAATATAGATGATGCATGTGTGTGTTTGTCCTTTTGTATTAGTACATACAAACGGGCTTCTGGTGAGCCTCCGAGGAGACTGTATTTTGGAGCTGGGAGGAGCAGAAGGAAGCTGGAGGTGGTTTTAGTTCCTTTTACAGTATCTCACTGGCAGTGGGAATCAGAGAGAAAGTAAAAATAGATGGAGGCTAAATGTTGTCAGAGCTGCTCAGATTTGACTTTCCAGACAAATCTGCGGGGTAAGGCTGAAAGATCACTGTCGCGTGAGGAAAGCCAAATATCAGCCTCGTGCGCAGATGAGCTGGAGGCACATCTATGTAACGTGGGCCAGATTCCTTCTCCCATGTGGGACCAAAGTGATCCAGATGCGAAATGGGTTTTCTACTTTGTTTAAGGGCATGGCACATCCTTAGGAGATGGGAGCCTCTTTAAACTCATGGGCACTGCTGATGTTTTGTTGCTTTGCAGGGAGGAAAGGTTATTCTTGCGGCTCGGTAAAGGAAGGTGAAATGACAGCTGATGTGGACTCTAGTATGAACGGCTGAGATTTCATGTGAAACCTGAGAGATCAGGAGGAGCTTCCTCCTGACCTTCAGTTGATGGTGCCTACAGTGGAGTTAAAGACACCATTCTCCAAAGCGTTAGTTAGAGTCCATCCTTGGAGGCAGGTGGAATAAGGACCAGTCCAAGGAGATAAACCTGACAGATATGCAGGGGACATGACAGGGAGCCAGCCAAGGGTTTGACAGAGACCTATTGTTTCTTTAAACTGTTTCCAAGCTGAGCTTCAGGAAGGGTGGCTGAACTAGCAAATTTTAAACAGCTATGGTGGGTAGATGTGTAACAGATACAGTATCTGTCAAGGATGAATGAGTAAGTGCCAGAGGGGAAATTAGTCATTCTTTAGCTTTATCTATAATGAGGCAAATTGATTTTGTATGTGGAACAGCTTAAGTTTATCCTGGAAAGTCCTAGTGGCAACAATTTACAGTGTCACCCTTAATCAGAGAAAATACTAAATTTAAATATGGGAATTATACTTTGTGTTGAATGATTGTAGGTTAAATCAAATGACTTTAAATGAAGGCTTATCTTCTATCTTCCATAGCCATGTGCAAATTACTTAATGTCCATATGAGACAAGTCACTGCCAGCCTTCAAGATGCTAACTGAAACTGCTCCCTGTTTCCTGTAGGGGAGCGACAGACACATTTCAGTTTTCTTCAAAGAATGTTGGTGATATTGCAGCCATCTGTGTTGGTCACTGCCCAAAAGATGGGAAGAAGTCATCTACAAAAGCTGATGTCTTCTGGCATGTCCAAGAGATTATTGTAACGGAGATGGAACTTTACAACAAGTAAGTGCCTTCTCATCTGCAAGGAGCTACTCCAGGAGGGCGTGGGGGAGCTGAGCAGCTCTGAGTGCATCCTCCTGAAGCATTTCAGGCTTAAGCAGTAGTGGAAAGTCTTAATAAATCTTAATCCCTTTCTGAAAGCTAAGGACAAGCTGTTTGGTGTGTTGGGTACAGAACATCCTTGCCTGAATTGCCTGTGCAGTTTCTGAGTTATTAGAGAGGGAATTTACATGTGCCGATAAGGTTATAAACAAGTTGGCTTGGGTGAATCTTGCAGCTATGACAAATTAATGTCTCCACTTGCAGAAAATACTTAGACTGAAATTTAAGGGGTTTGTAGGATGCTCTGCACAGACTGGCCTTTAGGTATGTCTTCTGAAAAGAGCTCCCAGAAAAAAGTTGAGAGTAAGACAAAACCTGAACCTCTGATTCATACCAGTTTGGAGGAGAAATTCCTCTGCCGTGGTCCAAAAGGCCCACTGGAAAGGTTGCAGTCATGCAGCTCAGCTACTCTGATTTGAGTATGACTGAATTCTGCCATGGCTGAAAAATGAACATGTCTGAAGAGCCATGAGCATGTCAGGTACTACAGGCTTTGGTGTGAGCCCAGTTTTTGGAAGGGGTGGTCTTCTCAACTCAGCAGACAGATAGCACAGGGACTAGGCGAAAGCCAGAAAAGATCATCCATTTGCAGCACAAACTCCTCTTCAGAGAAAATATCTACAATTTAATTGTGGATTTCTTTTCTTGTCTGTGATATTTCCATCGCTGCTAAAGAATTTAACTATATGAATTTGTTCCCACTGAGACAATTGAGTGTTTAAGAAGAAATCCTTGAAGTGGTTGGTTTTTTTAGAAGCTAAGAGTCTCTCCTAGGAAATTAATCAGCCAGCAGAAGAGCCACAATAATATTTGCTGAATGAAAACTCAGTCAATTACACACTAAAACACGTTCTTTTCCCCTGGTGGGGAAAAACCTGGAACCCTTAAAGTCCAGCTGTGCAATCAAATCCATGCACTACAGTCACCGGGAGCATGCCGAAAATGCTGAAATAGTACGTTTTGAAGGGGCCAAAGATCTCTGCATAAAGCCCCATTTTTTAAAAAGCTGTATTAAATTAAGGAGGGCACCCAGGAGATACTGGCAAAGCCTGCAGCCTGTTGTGCTGAAGCGGGGTCCCAGCTCTGCAGACGCAGCATTTCCCAGCGGTGAGTGCTCTGCAAACCATCAACTGGAGCAGATTGCATCATGAGAGCAAGCTCTCGCTTCAGGTATTCCTGATACCAAACATCCAAAAAAAAACCCCCCACCCAGTCAAGCCAAAGACCAAATTAAAATTTATGAGGTTGCTGCAGCAATAGTTTTGAATTATACTGGGATTTTTGCCTTTTAGTAGTAGGTCTTAATATTTAAAAGGGATGTATTTAGAAGCTTTTCCTTGCAAATCCCAGGGCTAGGCAGGTCATCGTTTTTCTTCTCGCCCCTCTCAAAGGCTGGCATGCTCCATTATAACTCCAGACCATGAGATATTCCATAGCCCAGGAAATAAAACAGCATCAGGCAACACCTCCACTGCACTCTTATGCAGTTTTTCTGCCCCTGATCCTAAAATTTTCCCCCCACCAGAATTTCTCCTTTACAAAGCTTCTTTCCAGAGAAAGGAGTGCTTTACTTTGGCTGCATAAAGTGTCAGAAGTGTTGGAAGTGCTTAAGAAGCACAGTACTGCTGGAATCACAGTAAACCCTCCCTCCAGGTGTTTATTTTACGCACACGCGCTGCAATCCAGCTGCGCTCCCGCCAGGAAGACCTGCTGCAGTTTGGTGAAGGGGGAGGAGGGGAAAAAAAAAAACTCATTTGGAAATGATCTGCATCATTGGAAATGAAATACATCATTAAAAGCAGAGTGCTCCAGCCTCTGGCCGGCTGCCAGGCACGCGGTAATTTATGGATGTGCTATGTGCTCCCTACACATCCCCACAGGCAGCACTGCCGAGCCAAGGGCTTTCAGCATCTGGTACCTATCAGTTCGGTGCTCGATGCTTTTTTTTTTTTTTCTTTTTTTTTTTTTTTCCCTGCTAAGGATGGGCTGCATTAACTAGATGAGGAAAAGAGGGGAATTTAAACCTCCTCCTCCCACCTTTCCTAGCCCCTTTTTTCTATTTCCTAGCCCAACCTTTACTGTGCTATCTGTGATGATAATCGCCAAGCTCCCTTCAAGAGCCGCATGGGTGAAACCCTGCTCTCAGACCTGTTAACCTCAGCAGCTTTGGGCTGCGTTAGCTGCGACGCTGATTGCTCATCCTGCCTCAGTGTGTCTGTAAATGGACATGCCATTGCACAGGCAAAAGAGGTGAGAAGTGCCCCACACCATCCCTCCCATGAACAGGGTACCTGGGGCTGTCTAGGGAGAAGCTGGGTTTTCCAGTTGCAGTTGTTCAATCACGGCCATCTTTCTAGAGAGAAACTCTAGTGCTATTACATATATGGAAAAAGTACTGAAACAGCGTTAATATTGGGCAGTTTAGTAGCAATGTCCATAACATTTAGAATAATAGAATCATGGAACGGTTTGGGTTGGAAGAGACCTTAAAGATCATCTAGTTCCAACCCACCCTATCATGGGCAAGGACACCTCCCACTTAGACCAGGTTGCCCAAAGTCCCATCCAGCCTGGTCTTGAACACCTCCAGGGATGGCACCCAATAAAGTGGCCATTCACATCATTAACATGCTTCTAACTTTCTTTCGGCAGGTATTATTTCAGGTGCAATGTGAAAATCCCTCTGCGTTACAAGAGACGGGACTACAAAGTCTTTGAGTGTGCCAAGGTCACCGAGAGCTTTGCCAGCAAAGCCCGGAGCTTGGTGCCAGTCAAATATGAGACCATCGTGGTCACAGGCTTTGAAAAGGGCGCAGGGACTGACGCCAATGTGTTCATCACCATCTTCGGGTTGAATGGGGACTCGGGAAAGCGGGCGCTGAAGCAGAAGTTCAGGAACCTCTTTGAGCGGGGCAAAACCAACAGGTTTTACCTGGAAACGCTGGACATGGGGGAGTTAAAAAAAGTCCGGATTGAGCACGACAACAGTGGTCTGGCACCGGGCTGGCTGGTGGAACGGGTGGAGATCACCAACTCAGCGACTGGCGTGACCACCATATTTCCCTGCGGGAAGTGGCTGGATGAAAACCGTGGCGATGGGTTAATCTGGAGAGAGCTCTTTCCTAGGTACTGAGGAGGGCAGGTGTGCAGGAGGGTTTCAGTCCCTTCTGCATGAGTGTTTTTCTCATTGTACTGTTTTATATTGCATTTTACTTTTTAAAACACTGCCTTTTGTATTGAGAGATTTTTAGTAGCAAGATGTGCTTCTTGGGTTAACATTTTGTAAAAGTAATATTGCTTTTTTTAAAGTGCATATAAAATTGTGAATGAAATAAATACATTTCTCGCTTATTTATGATTAAAATCCACAACTAGCAGAGCCATAAATTATCTTTTAACAGCTCAGATGCTGTCTTCTGCTTTCAGTGCTCTGTCAGGGCTGGGAAAGCCCACTGCCCTCCCTCACTGATGCTCTCAGCTTTTAGACAAGTAAAGAAGATAAGGGCATTACACAGAATCACAGCATGGTCAGGGGTGGAAGGGACCTCTGGAGATCATCCAGTCCCACTCCCTGCCAGAGTAGGGTCACCTACAGCAGTTGCACAGGATGGCATCCAGGCGGGTTTGGAATGGCTCCAGAGTGGGAGACTCCCCCACCTCTCTGGGAGAGGTTCCACCCTCACAGGAAAGAAGTTCCTCCTCATGCTTAGATGGAACTTCCTATGTTCAGGATTGTGCCCGTTACCTCTTGTCCTACCACTGGGCACCACTGAAAAAAGACTGTTCCCATCCCCCTGGAACCCTCCCTTAAAGTATTTATGAGCATTGATAAGATCCTCCCTCAATCTTCTTTTCTCCAGGCTAAAAACACCCAAGTCCCTCAGCCTTTCCTTGAAAGAAAGGTGCTCCAGTCCCCTAATCATCTCCGTAGCCCTTTGCTGGACCCTCTCCAGCAATTCCCCGTCCTTTTTGACCCAGGGAGCCCAGAACTGGATGCAGTACTCCAGATGTGGCCTCACCAGGGCAGGGGGAGGGTGACCTCCCTCCACCTGCTGGCTACACTCTTCTTGATGCACCCCAGGATGCCATTGGGCTTCTTGCACACCAGGGCACATTGAGCCAATATAATCAAGAAAATTGAGCTCGGAGGCCCTAGTTTTTCCCACTTCTGACAACTGTGAACGCTACATGTCCGTGCACACACACACACTTGCAGAAGCCACTGCATTGAAAGCAGTGGGCACAGCAGGGCTTTCTGCAGGGAGGTTGGGGCGGACCCATTATCCACCAAGTCAGGTCTCAAGGGGTGGGATCTGGGTGCTGTTATCTACCCATGGGTTTTCCCTCCAAAGCCGACGTGGCTCTCGGGCTGAATTCACCCATGTCTGCCCAGAGCGGAGAGCTGCAGTTACAGCAGCCGGACCAAAAGACCTACTGGATAATTCCACTGCAAGGAAGCTGTGCTAACTATATTCAAAGCTGTCTCATGATAATCTTACCCTATATGGCCTGAATACCAACTCTGTTTCAGAGCAGCTGCCATTCATTTTTATTTTTTTCTTTTAGCAAGGATTGCTCTTTTGATTTTTTCTGTGGTGGAGAGGGGATTTCCCAGCTGCAGGACCAGTGAGGACCAGTGCTTCTGTAGATGAGCTCTTCCCACCTACTTGCATCTCTACAGGTACCAACAAGAAAAGCTGTTTGCAAATCATTACTTCTGGACCCCTGTCTCCCTCCCCAGGATGCAAAGAATCAGGACACATCATTTCAAGGAGAAAGGGGGGTGTCTGAGTCACTGTGAGATCTTCCTCCTGGCCCACTTGTGTCCTATGAGAGGTCATTGCCCCTCCCAGAAACCAGTTTTAAACACACATTTTGTGCGAATGGGGATCAAATGGGTCAAGAGTGGGTTAAAGCCACCGAGCTCACCCACCGCATCAGTCCCTGGGTTGGGGACGGTGCTTCCAATGCTTCCACTGGGACATAAGGCCAGATTGGATGGGGTTTTGAGCAACCTGGTCTAGTGGAAGGTGTCCCTGCCCATGGTAGGGGAGGTGGAACTAGATGATCTCTAAGGCCCTTTCCAACCTAAACCATTCCATGGTTCTATGACCTGGATGTGCCTGGCCATAAGGCAAGACTGTCCCACTGCTGAGTCCCTGCCTGGTCATGGGCAAAGGAGGTCCCAGCAAAGGTTATCAACCCTGAGAGAGGAGTTAGGGGTGTATTGCAGGTGCTGTCCATTGCTCCTGGATATTTGAAAGCTGCTGCATCCCACCAAAGTCCCACCAGGGAAGTACTGCATCTTTATTTGTTGCAGCAGGCACCACCAAAGAGACTTGTGCTTATTCAGGGCTGTCTGTGCCAGCTTGCAAATAATAGCTCAGACTAATTCATTTTGGAAACCTTTATGGTTTTAGAGAAGAGCAAGTTGCTTAAATGAGCCCAGTAATCAACCTCATCAATGATCAACTACTCACTGATGGGAATAATAATAGCAGCCTTTACTGGCTGCGTTCTCCCTCCTCCCTGCAGACTAGTGCTTCCAACCTCTGGGCAGGAACCTAGCCAGGGCTGGGAGCTCACAGGAGGAGCAGAACAGACCTCAGGAGAGCTGAAGGTGGGTGTTGGGGTCAGCAGGCATGTTGCATCCCTGGGACCCTGCTGGGATGGGGCTCAGGCTCCCCAGACAGCCAAGGGGTTCCCACGAGCAGAGACTGGAGCATTTGCTTTTGGTGTGCTTGTGCAGTGTCACTGCAGAGCAGCAGTTCCCCAGTGGGTGTTTTGAAACAAAAAAGGGTCAGGCCTTTGATCACTCTGCTTTCCTTCCCATCCCAGTCTACCAGGGCTATGAAAAAACCTCCCTCTCAATAGATTTGTCCCATTTTTAGACAAATGTGTGCTGCAGTGGAATAGGAGTTTTTTCCCACTAAAATGCTGTAGTCCCAGTGTTTCCAGTTGTCTCCAGTCAGCACCAGCTTGGTGCAGGGATGCCAGAGATGCCGGTTTTGCAGCATCGTTGCATGGCAGCAGTTTAACCCCTGCCAGCCCCTGAGCAAATTCAGCGTGACATGTGTGGGACCTGTACTGCTCCACGCTGCCAGCCCTTGGGAGCAGTGGGGCAGCTTCTGATCCATACACCATCCCTGTGCGGGGCAAGGAGGAAAGAGAAATCCTTAGCTTGTTTAATGACATGTGCTCACATCGGGGAGTAATCACATGTATCAAGTAGCTACAGCTGTGGGTTGAGGTCATCTTGAAGCAGGAGTGAACATCTTCAAAGTCACCAACTCACTGCATAGGTGAGAGATGGGATTGCAGGTACCGGGGTTGCCATCAAATCCAGCTGCCATCCCTGGATGGGCATCTTCAACACAAAAGCTGTGCTGAACTACAGGCAATGCTGCTCGAAAAAGGGCCGAGGGGGAGTTTGCTGATATGGGGTCAGCAACTTCACTGCCTCCCAGGAAGGCAACTTTGGCAAAGCATGAAAAAAAAAATCTGCTTTTTTTCTTCTAAAGACTTCAAAAATGCCCCTTGTTTGTGCAAAACTCAACTCCACCCTGGCTCTGGGGAGTCAGTCTGTTGCCACAACAACTAATGCTACAGAAGTAATAAGGCAAGAGTGGAGTTTTTCCAAGGGCTGGATTTGCATTAAGCTGCTAAAACCAACACGTTCTTGGCCAAGTGGAGAAGAAAAGCCAAAAATTGTCCTAGCACTGTGCCTTTTGCAGGGCTCAGGCAATCTCTGCCTGCTGGGGCAGAGCATCCCAAAGCTGTGTGTTGGGCGGATGCACAGCTCCTGCTCCCACCACCACACTCTAACTTTTTTTTTTTTGCGCTTTATTTCTTACTTGGTGGGGTTTTAATGCACATACCTTCATCCAAAAAACATTCATGTAGATGAGAAGCAAAACCAAAGGACAAGGATGGTGGCACTCAGCAGGAGTCTGCAAAACCAGGCTTTCCCATTGTCTCTGTGGTCCCCGTAGTTTTGGGAGCCTCATGAAGTGCTGTGTTTACAAAAGCATTTGGGTGCTGCCAATGAAAAGAAGTCTAACCAAGGAGTCCTTTGCAGTGTTGGTTGCCAAGAGGGGCTTGTTGTCTCTTGCTGTGGGACTCAGAGAACTATTTGAAAATGTCTAAGGAATTGGTGTGAAACATTTTTGACAGCATCATGTACCTACCCCAACCTCACGTGCATGAAGGCAGAATAACTGAGGGCTGTGAAGTATCCCTCTTACAATCTTCCCTGCCCCATCACTATGTGTAGAGGTCCATTTTGACATAGAAAAAAGCTCTATTTAAAAACAAAAAAAAACCAAACCCACCACAAAAATAAAAAAGATATTTACTGATGGGGTTGTACAGCTCTGAGCTGCAATCTGTGGGCCAGCTGAAGATACTACAAAACACAAACAAGGGCTAAGCTTCCTGACCCTGGCGCAGCTGCTACTAGAGCAGATGCTCGCAGGCAATAAAGACTGGAATAAAGACGTCTTGGCCCGTGCTGTTATACCTTAATGGGCACAACCCCTCTCCCACCCTAGCGCAGCCACCCGTTACTGCTCGCCATGCTCAGCAGGGCTGTTATCAGACCGCGGTGACATGTTTGCTGCGGCAGCTTTGAAGAAAAACTGATTGCCATCTCAAAGCAACTCTCTCAGCGCCGTTACCCTCTTGAAGGACATCAGCAAGATCTCAGCGAGCAACTGAGATTTTCCCCAGCTGAACCAGCGGGTCATTTTTAACCTGTTTTCAGAATTTGTAACAGCTACCTATAATAGGAACTTCATATTGCCTGAATACGGTGCATCCTTTATGCAGCCTTTGCTGGATGCTGGAGGAGCCAGCAATTCCCTTCGGCCACGGGAACCAAATCTCTACGATTGGCAGCTGCCTGTCCCCAAGGCTTATTTAGTCTAATCACACAGTCAAAGCTGGGGACTGGTCTCAGCCGTTCTACATGGAATGCATGAGGAGGAGCAGCTGAATCAAGAGCAGGTAAGAGAAGAAACTGGCACCATTCATTGTGGGAAGAAATGAAAGTGCAAGAGGACCTGTGAAATGAGCTCTGCAGGATGCGAAGTTGGGCGTAGGGCCCATTGGATTCTCCAACAGGTAACAAAAGGATTGAAAATATCCTCAAATATGTTTGTATTAGTTTGGAGGATTTTTTTTTTCTTCCAATAAGCTTCTCTTAGTTATTAGACAGGAAACACACTGGCAGGGAGGTGCTTTTCTACCGGGAGGATGGAGGACGTGTCGGTATAGCTGCAGGACTTGCTGGAGATATCCGACAGCCACCATGGGCTGTGTTTAGAGGAGAAATCTCTCTTTAACAGGCAATTTCCAGCCTGGTTCTAGGAGGTGATTTTGTACCTAATCACAAAACTGGTGCCACAGCACGTCATGCATGGTGGTGTGCCTGGTGTGGAGAGCCTCCCCCTGCCTCTGCCGTGGAGCTCGAGCACCAACAGCCTCTGCAAACCAGCTGGGCAGAGCATTTTACACCCCAGCAGTGTCTCTTTTGTACAGCAAAGTCCAAATGCATAAGCAGTGAAAGAAGAATTGACTCCGACCCAAAGAAAGAAGAAACAAGCGGTAAATAAAGACCAACAGATCGCCCTGCCGGGTGACTTCTGTGTGGCACAAGTTTATAGTTAGCAATGCAGTTTGTTTTATTAGTTATAAATAAAGTACAAAAAATCCACCAAAAGTGAATCTAAGCATTTACACAATTTCTAATGTCTTTTCATTTCTTCAATGCACTATTGCTTTAATATTAATAATAAATATTTTTCTAGCTTTCTTCTATAAAATAGTCTATGTAGCAAAATGTTGCACAGCACAACAGAACAGCAGTAGGAGTACAAAAATGTGGGTGATCCTTTCACCAGCCTGGGTCATTAAAGGAGAGGGTTTTTGCTCACTCGCCCCTTGTTTTACTGATCCCTTTTGCAGTGTCTTTGTTGGCGGGGGGGAGGGAAACAACCGACCCCTGTCCCTGCATGGCTTAAAACCGCAGCTCCAGGCTACAGGGGAGGAGTGCTACAGAGCAGCAAGGAAAAAAAACACAGACAGGTTTTCAACCTAGGGTAAGGCAAAGTCAACAAAGCAGAGCAGCACCCTGAAGGGACAGAGAGAAAAATATTAAGATACGGCCTTTTTGTGCCTTTCTAACCCAAAAGAGACTTGCATCCAAAGCCTTTTGGGGGGACAGCTACTGGCTGAGCATGTGCCTCAAACCCCACTTCTGTCCGTACGTGGCCGAGCATCTGTGCTGACCAAGAGTGGTTATGGCTTAAAGCTTAAAATATTATCAAGGGTGCTCTAACCCACTTGCGAGGCTCGAGCACTTGATATTCAGGAGTCTTTTGGGAAAGGGCAGTGCGTTGTGAGAGCGGTGCAGCCGTGGCTGGGGATGGGGATGGAGATGCTTGGCCACCGCTGCAGGAGCGGGACATCAGCTCGGGGCTGGTCCCCTCCTTAGGGACAGGAGGGCTCCGGTGCAGGTCACAGCTCTTCAGTGGCTGAAGAAGCTCCAGGCTGAGGTTTCCCCTTTCACAGGGGGGATGAAACCCACTGATCAAGAAGGTCAGTGTTGAGGGCTTCTGCTCCATGAGTGTTTCACAGTTGGGTCATAGCAAATGCTCATGGCCAGGCATTACACAGGGATGTTGAATCGCGTCCACCCCAGCCCCTCTCAGCTAGGCCAGGGCTCAGCCCTTAAAAATTCCAATGAATCCCACAGTTCCGTTGCCTCCAAGCTCAGGCTCAATCAATCGCCTCCTTCGTCCTCCCTGCAGTGCCCAGCTGGGTGCACGCACAGAGGGTGAAAGGAGCCAGACCGAGCACTGATAGGCACCAAAAACTGGACAGAGCCACCACGCCTGGGCTTCCTTCCTCAGCTTTTGAAGCAACTTGCAGAGTCTTACACTGAATGCAAGCGTTGCCCCAAGCACAGCCTGGTAGTGGGGGTCCGCCGGGTGTTATTGCAGGGTAACTCATGCAGCAAGAGCAGTAGCATCACCAGCGGCGTCGGGGACAGGGAGGTAGGGGGAACCGACCGAAACATTTTGGTTTGGCAGAGCGCTGTTAATCACCTTCAATGTGCAAGGACGCAAGTGAAAGGATCACCAGAGTTTGATTATGAGTGCAAATAATATTCATATATATGTGCTAAACACAGTCACTATATTGCAGTTTTCCACTATGTCACAGCATACAGAATCAAAGGTTTGCATTTTTATGGAATGTATCCAAGGTAACAGCACCACAGTAATACAGTTTGTAATCACACACCCTGATTTTTTTCTCTTTTTTTTTTTTTGACAAGATAAGCATTACCCCCCACATCCCATGTTTATTTTTTTTTAAGTACCGATGCATGCAAAGCATTCCATTCCCAGAAACAATGCAAAAATGAGGTAATAGGAGTAATAAAAAAAAATTAGTATTTATTTCTAAATAAATAAATTATAAGTAAAAAGGAAAAAAAGCAACTATAAAAATAATTAAATAAGAACCCACAATATCTACAAGTTAGTAATAAATTATGATTGTTAAATATAAGGCATTTAAACTCACAAAACCCTGTAAACTATCAATGTTTTGTTCCTAGAGATTTTTTGTTTGTTTTGGGTTTTTGTTTAGACTCACCCTATTATCACAACCTACTCGTACAAATTATTTAAACGGAAAGGAACCTGACATACTGATGCAACTCCAGACGCTGTAAATTCGCACACACCTCAGGATCAGTCACTCACACGAGACCATGGGAGTTTGGTGCTTTTCCTCACCAAGGTGGGTTTTTTGGTTTTTTTTTTTGTTTGTTTTTTAAAACTGTGCTTGTTCATCAGGCAAATAGTAATACTTTCGCATAGGCTTTAAGAAAATGTGCGGTTTGGAAGCACTCTTCCTTCCCTCCCTGCTGGGACAGTGTCCCAATTGCCCTGTTCCTCCCCCTGCTTCATCCCCAGCTCACACCTGGACAGACCAAATCAGCTTACAGTGTATTTTACCAGCAAAGCTTTGCTTTGCTTGTCCATATTATTAGTAATATTAGTATTATTTTTAATGCTGCTTCAATCTGCTGCTGCTGGAACAAGCCCCATAGGTACTCTTGACCCATGGACATCAGGGCTGGGACCACCACATCCCCCAAGAAGCCATCGCTTGTGCTGGGTGGCAAATATATCATAGAATCATAGAATGGTTTGGGTTGGAAGGGACCTTTAAAGGTCTAGTCCAACCCCCCTACCATGAGCAGGGACATCTTCAACTAGATCAGGTTGCTCAGAGCCCCGTCCAACTTGACCTTGAATATTTCCAGGGATGAAGCATCTACCACCTCTCTGGCCAGTGTCTCACCACCCTCATGGTAAAAAATTTCTTCCTGCATCTTCCTTACCCCTCTCCAGCTGGGAATAAAAATATCTCTGGGGTGCCTCTGAGGTTGGCGTTTTCCAATTACAGCTCACAGGAATCCCGCGATCTCTCCAATGGTAATTTATGATTGTTTCTACTTGGAGAGCATCGCTTGGCTCCAGCGAAACGGATGCTCAGGGGAGCCAGAAATCATCCCCACCACATCAGCATTTTCAATGTGTTACGTTCCTGACTAATTCCCCTTGCTCCTTGGTGTCTTTGTTTTCCTTCCCTAGTATTTTAAAAAATAAAAGTATTAAAAAAAAACCTAAACAAACAAAACCCAAAAGAAATAAAAAAGTTTTTTGGCTGTGAATGCTGGTTCTCCAGAGGGTCTTCATCTCGGTCTCTACGGTTGGTGTGCTGAGCTCTTTATTTCAGGGGGAGCTTGGATGGCAACAGCTCAGTCCTTCGGGGACTACCTCCTAATTCTGTTTTGAGTGTTAATGCAATTAGGTTTCATTTGAACAACCACTCCGTTGTCTGTACAGATACAGCCTGGAATGTGTATACAAATGCAGGTGGGGGCAGGTGCACGCGCTTTGCCCGGGGTTACCACACAGCCCCTCCGAAAGCAGCAAACCCCCTTCCAACCTGCCTTCCCCTCCCATGCCAAAACGCTCACGGCCTCAGCAGTGCCTTGTGAGCATCGAGTTGTCTCCCGTCCTGTTACCAAAGACGCTATTGCATGGGAGAGGAGTCGGCAGCGCACATCTCTCAGCACCTCTCCGGCGTTATTATACCCCAAAAAGCACAGCGATAGGCACTGACTCCTGTAACCATCAATTTGGACCAGTGCTGGCAGCGGCTGCTCAAGCCAACCCAGCCTCACAGCTCACAGGAGAAAGCATCATGGACAATGGCAATCATGAAGACAGCCCTTCCTTCGATCTCGATATGCCAAGCTACGTCGTTAAGATACAGAAAGCAAAGAAACAGCATCTACTCCAACATTGCGCCCCTACAGAAAGCGTCCAGCACCAGCAGATAAATGCAAGGAAAGGAAGCACACGCGGCTGAGGCAAAGAGCGCAACCCTTCTGACTGTAAACAGGATTTTGCTTTTTAGCCTCTTCCCCCCCGGCAAGGGTGGGAAAGATTGACCTCTTTAATCCCCTCTCTGCAATGTATTAATCAGGCACCAAAATAAGGAATCTATGAAAAAATATTTGGTGCAAATTAGGTAACAGCAACATGTCCACCACAAGATGAGTAGGGCATCAAACACAACATTTCTTAAGCTAACATGCTCCAGCTGCCATCCATAGAAATAGCTAAAGGACCCCTAACATGTTTCTACGTATTCGAGAGGTATATATACAATCCTCATGAAATGCAGGATTGACAGGCCAGACTACCACAACTAGTTCCTTCATGTTCAACACTAAATCTTCTGCAGCACGGGGTCTCTGAGCTCCGGGAATGCCAGCTCCCTTTCACCGGGCCCGTATCCTGCGTATGTGCAATATCTCCTACCGCTAGATATTGTACCGCCACCTTCTCCTCCTCCTCACTAACGTGCCTGCAGACTTTTCCTCTCAATCAAATGGCTCAGAAGGCAAAAATTTTGCTGCAAGGGTTTATGGCCATACGACCTGGTAAGGAAAATGGTGTGTCCAGCCAGTCCTTTCAGCTGTCCGAGCCGAGCTGTGTTTCAATGTCCACCCTGCAGATTGGGCATTTCTTGCTGGTGGCCAGCCACTGGTCCACGCACACTTGATGGAAGAGATGCATACAGGGCAACCGCCTGCAGAGAGAGAGAAGTATCACTCCGTTAGGATGGAGGAGGCCCAGAGGACCAAGAAGATCCCGAAAGTAGCAGCTAGGACTGCTTCTAACATGGGGAAGCCCTGATGTAGCAACACCAGCGCTGTCTACGTCCTACAGCCTTCCCCAGCCACACCAGCTCACATAGGGCAGTAGGTCAGAGATTGTGTCTTTCCGGGCTAAAAACCTTCTAAAAAACCCCACACCCTCCTAAACTGGGTTGTTTCAGTTACTAATAACCCTGGCTTCTGCTTTTTAACCTTTCTGGAGTATTAGGCTTTACTCTAAAGCCTCTTGGTTCTTCATAGTTGCAGCTCTTTAGCATTCAGGTGGGTCCCCACTGCTCACATGAGAGTGTCTGTTGTGCCCCAGGAACACGGTTGCTTTTCACCTACACCGCCTATGTCATCTCTTTGCTCACCCTTGTGAGCCAGAGGGACCCAGAACTACAAGGATCCACAGCAAGAGAATCAGAGTTTTTCTCAATGGTTTAAGGCAATTAAAGGGTGAGGAGCCAGACCAGGTGCAGCTGCACTGCTCACCTGCAGATCCTTCAGCCATGGCAGCCCAGCCCCTTGTCCTTCTCCTCTGTCACAAGCAGAGATTCGACCCAGCCAAGAGTCTGGGGACATCTGTGAGGGACAACAGGGGCTTTGTTGTTGGCTCAGAATGGCTCCCTGTGACCATGCGGGTGGAGTAATCTCACTTCTTCTACAATAAAGCAGCTCTGTCCTGGCCGCAACCCAAACTCCCCTGGCCTTCACGTCCACACTCATTTTATCATACTTTCATCATCCGTCAAGCTCAGATGTTGACGTTCCCGAGCTCCAGATGGCTGTGTGAGACCTGGGACCCATCCTTCTCTGACACTTGCCACCTGGCCCATTGGCACAGCCTTGAAGCAGGTGATCCAAACCTGGGAGATACTATAAAAACTGGCCCCCCCTGCTGCTGCAAAACTCTTCCCCCCTCCAGCCGATACCAATATCTGTCTAAATGGTGTTTGGTTTCCCAGACCCTGCAACAGCCTAAGTGAGTTTGTCAGGACAAGAACAGGGATAACCCCACCAGCACATGGTGGCATTAATCCCAATAAACACAACTCAGATGGCATCGAGAGGCAGATGGGAGGATTGTACCTGACGTCTTCTCCATCTTCAAGCATGGACAGACAGATTGTGCATTTCTCATCAGTGTCTGACTCCTCTCCATCGTCTTCCTCAGCTTTGCCCTCCTGCGGTCTTCTCTGCAGCAAGGTTAAAGATGTAATTTGGTTAGGACTTGACTTTCTAATGATCTCCCAAGCCTGGGTAGTTGCAGGAAGGCAGATACTAAGAGCTTCTTCTATCAGCCAGATCCTCCAGCTTGGAGGAGCCAGCCCAGCCAAAACAGCCACCAACATGCTGCTGGTCAGTCCGTCTCCTCCTGGGGCTGGTAGTAATGCCTCAAGGAGCAGCCTCTGCTGCCCTAACACAGCCCCCTGCCACCTCCTCCATCCTCCTCACAGTGGGGAAGGCCCCATAGTCTCCTTTTTCTGAAGGCTTCCCCTGGAGACCCCAAAGCGTGTGGGGCCATCACTGCCAGGAAAGGCAACCACTGTACCGCATGCCAGCTAGGCTACTGGCCCAGCCCCGCACTGTGCCACGGGGTCTGTCAGCTCTCCCCTTTTCTCCTCCCCCCCAACATCCATTCCTATTAATATCATTTTTCTGAATCCATTGGAGATGCGGTCAGACATAAGCGCAGCAGGAGTTGACTCACTTCCAACTTGGACAATGCAATGTCCCTACTTGTTACTGCCCAGCCGGGAACAACGAACATGTAAAATTACTATGCAAACAAGCACTTTTCCCATTTTCTATTTAGCACCACCCCAAAAAAATGGCACCCATTTCCTTACGGGCAGGAGATCAGCTCCAACAGAGGAGACACCTCTTGCAAAACCAGGGGACGACAAGCTCCCCCAAGCCATGGAGCCAGCGCCCTCACGGCAGGGTGTGCAGGCAGCGCCGCTTCCATGCAGAAAGGGGTGGGTTTGCATGCACGAAGCCCCCTTGGTGTGTGCACTTTCTTACCAGGTGCGGACAGGGGGGAAATTGCACCCTCTGGGTGGGAGAAGGTTGAGACCCTTTTGAAAATTTGGCCCGCAGCTTCCTAGCCTAGAAGTGAGAAACAGCCAGCTGAGCTACACCACCGCTTCAGCCTGGGAGCCCCACAAGATATTAAAGCACCAATTCTGGATTTTACATTCCTCCCCAATTTCAGGGAATGTTGATGGTGCCAGTTCGCCAACCGTGAGGGCTGCAACCCACCAAAGTCCTTCCTTCTGTCCGCTCTCTGCCCACAACCCTTGGCCAACTGAGAGGTGCTGGCAGCCATGCCGTGGTTTGGGGGTGCTCACCTTCTTGTACTTGTGGGGGAAGGTGAACCTCTCGATGGTGTTCTGGACTGCGCCCCGGCTCACGCTGCCCAGCCTGTCCTCCAGCTGCAGCAGCTCCTGCAGCACAGGAACAGCAGTAAAGAGCCATCAGCATTGCTCCCGGGGCATAAGGTCCCACCACCCCACCCTACCTGCTGGGGACCAAGGCTCCCTCCTGCCCTTTCCTTGGTGGAATTGTCCATCAAACACAAACCAGTTGTGCTTTGATGATGGATCTGAGCCCTGGACCTTGGACCAATAACTAAGGGTTCAAGGCAGACAGCAGAGAGCTGGACATCCAATAATTTAGAAATTAGGGTGGAATTTGAGCTCCATTTGACAGGCTAGGAAACAAAACCCCGTAGAACTGGAGCACTTTGTTCACAGACATGAAGGGAGCCAGAGTCAACCCGAGCCAGACCCAGGCACCCTGGAGTAAACCATCTTCTACCAAACCCACTCAACCCCTTTGCCTTCCAGTTATTACTAAAACTGCTGCAAGACTCAGTGCAACTGCCATGCCACAAAGCAGTCTTACATGTTTAGGCTAGAGCTTGCCCAGATTCCCACTACTTAAAAATTTAATAACAATTCCAGTCCCTGAGATACGTACTTCGTAGCTCTCCCGCACAGCGGACGTGTGCCTGCTTGGGTTCAGACCCTGAAGAGCAAGTAACTGAAGCTGAGGGTAAGGGTAATTTCTGATTTCATGAACAACCTGCGAGAAGGGAGGGAGAAAAATGTACTTGCATATAGAAATCCTTCGTGTACCCTGATTTAAATTTAGTGCTTTAAAAATTCAAAATGAAAGAGCACACTGACACCTTCCCCAGTGGAAGCCTTTTACTAACAACAACAAAAAGGTGTTATTAAGTAGATGACCTATAAACGATACATAAAAACATGCACTTTTTCTGAAGAAACTGTTATAATAATTCCTCTTGCACCTATAACATTGCAGTTCCAAACTCTCGACATGGATCAGCTTAAAAATAGGATTTCATTTTATTTATTTTTAAGTGTGCGGGTTTCTCTTCGTCCAAGCTGTGATTTTCTTAAGCCTTGTTGTAGCACACATGTGTCAGGGCCTGACTATGGGCATGAGGGAAAAACACCCTGGTGAGATTTCTGAGGATGCTTTAAGGATTAGCAGTGCTCTGCATGGCTCAGCTCCAAATGCAGCACCCTGCTAGGGGAAAGGCCAGAAAATGACCCCAGTCAGCCCATCTTCTACTCAAAATCCATCTCCACCTGTGCAAGAGGTCATGCAAAACCTTTACGGATGGCGTCAAGGCTGATGTAGAGAGCAATGATGTGATGAGGGATGGTCCTCGAGCTGAGTCCAGGGAAGGGAGTCACATACTGTTGACCCTCCTTCATGCAGGGAGCCCATAATTTAGAATTATAGAATCATAGAATGGTTAGAGTTGGAAGGGACCTTAAAGATCATCGAATTCCAACCCCCCTGCAACGGGCAGGGACACCTCCCACCAGCCCAGGTTGCTCCAAGCCCCGTCCAACCTGGCCTTGAACACCTCCAGGGATGGGGCAGCCACAGCTTCTCTGGGCAACCTGCGCCAGGGGCTCACCACCCTCAGAGTGAGAAATTTCGTCCTGATATCTACAGAATCATAGAATTATTCAAGCTGGAAGGCTAAAGATCATCCAGTTCCACCCCCGCCCTGCCATGGGGAGGGACAGGACTGCTACTGCTACTACTAATAATATTATTAGTAATAACTGCCGAGTTTCTCACATCCTGCCCAGGTTTTGCAGACCAGCTTGTGAGCATGGTGCTGCAAGCAGTGGACCAAATCTTTCCAGAGCAGCTGAGCTTTTCTTTCCTTTCTCTAATCCGGAGTGCAATGATGCAACATTATCCTTTCAGACACTCCCTCCCACGGCCGGAGATAAGTGGGATTTGCAGAAGACAGGTGATAGAAAGATAGCAGCCTTTATTTTGACTGCCTTCTGGCAGACAATGCATAAAATATTTTTTTGGTTAAAGCGTTTCACTTACCATCTGTGTCGAGGATGTGCTTCTGGGGAAATGGTGCATCCGAGGTGTAGCTAAGTAATGCTGATAGGGCTGAGGGACTGGCCGGACCTGGAACTGGGCGTGAGTCAGCCCCGCGTCGACGCTGAGGTCCCTGTGGGCATGCGGATGAAGATATGGCTTTGACCACATGGTTTTTATTGTATGGCTTACAGCAAGTCAGATCACACTCACAGGTCAATCTCCACCGGTGGGCTCTGGGCTGCTGTGGGTTCCTCAACCTGGGGTGATGCTACTGCTTGGAAGAGAGTTTCCTCTAATTTGAGCAATCGCCCACCAAACCAGCATGAAGGAGTGTGTTTTCATGCCGGTTAGCATTTGTGTTACCCAGGGTCAAGAGCTGCACAGATGCAACCTGCTAATTTCAGAGTGAGAGCATTTTGGTGGCTCCAGTTGATCCCCAGGCTTGGTAGCTCAGTCTGGCCAGACCAGGTCCTCCCTGTGCTGCCATCACTGCAAACAATTACATTTTGCCTTGAATATTTTGCAGGAATACAGCTAATTATTCAGGGGACACACTGATGAGCCATTCTAGGTAGTGGTTAGGTGTCAGCTAGGTACCATCCAGTGGTTTTTTGATGTGCCTGTGAAACCTTGGAGGTCTCCCAGCCCAGGTCCATGGTAGGACTTGGGGACAGAAGGGAGATTACACTTCACCTGAACCCAGCCTCAGGGAACTCCAGGACTGCTGTTTGTGCAGAAAATGCAAAGGTTTGGAAAAATTTCTGGATGAGACTGCTGTAGGAAATGGTGTCACATGACCAGCAGTCCAGTCCCAATGAAGCAGGACACCCCCAAAGGTCCCACTTGCCCACTTGCAGCCTGGCCCAGGCAAACAGTCTGGGGCTTAGCTTGGTGAGTTTGAGCACTTTGTCCCTCCAGAAAAACAACCCAGCTCGACCCCATGACTTGGCATGACCCATACCCCGGCAAACGCCGCACGCAGCTCTGCCCAATCGAGCAAGCAGAGACAAACTGCAGCCCCATCCCCATGACGTGTGGAGGGGACAGGAGGAGACCTAACGCAGCATCTCCATCAATAATCCAATTAGCTGATCCCTTGTCTCTCCAGCCAAACAGTCTCTCAACGAGCAAGTGCTTTGAACATCATTCACTTTATCATAATTACAAAAGCTGGCGCTCTAATAACTATTGTCTTCACATTTGCCAAAGCCAAGGTAATTAGAGCACAGGAGTGGCTTCCCATTTCATCCTCGAACTTCTCTTCCCCTGCGCAGGGGACAGTGGTAGCGAGCGCCACGGCTTGTTAGGAGCAACCCAGACGTGTCCTCCAGCAGCTGTGAGACTGCCTTCACCCAACAGCAGATAACGGACGTGAGGGGACAGTAAATGCAGAAATCCTTTACCCAGAGCAGCTCCAGTGCTCTAGTACCCGCTTACAAGACAACCCGCAACAAGTTGAAGCACAGAGAGGGACTACCTTTGCTGGCCCTGTGCTAGCACAGACTATCCCCTGGCAGAGGATAAAACACAGCAGGCAGCTGGCAGGAACACAACCAGAGTGAGAATCCATGGGACCGGGCATCTTCCAACTCCTGTGTCACAATTTTGGATATTTATCCAATTGCTGAAGACTGTTCCCAGATGGATGAAAGGCTCAACTGCAAATCAGGAGGCTTTGGGTCCACTCACAGCCCTGCCACTGGCTTGGTGCATGACCTCGACCATTTCGTCTCTGCCTTCCCATATTCCCTGTCTACAAAACAGATGCAATAATCCACAGAGTGCTTTGGGATCGAGGACCAAAGAGAGATCTCAAAAGTGAACTTGCACAAGTAATTGCAGTAACAGCAGTGCTGAACTGTTTGTGCACCAGTGCATCCTTAAAATTAGATATTGAGGCTCCTGAAGTGATGCTGTGGGTCTACAGAAGGGCCCAAAGCAGAATACTGCACGGAACGGTGTTTTCTCAGGGTTTGCGGGTGAATAAGCAGAGCATATTAGCTGCAGAAAACCAAAACCAACCATCACCTTCTAACCTGTGCTACATGGACAGCATCTTGATGCTCAGATGTGAGGTTCAAGAGCTATGATGCCTATGGTACATGGGCTGCCAACAACCAAAAAGTGAAAGATAAACACCCAGATAACAGGGTGGATGATGGTCACTAAATGCATATGCAGAAGATGATTTAAGGAACCAAATGGGAGTTTATTTCTTCTCCACCAGAAGGTTTTAGTCGAGGTCGGGCTATCTGAGATGACTGATCACCTTCAGATCTTCCTTCCATCCCCGTTTCCCGCAACAGTGGCTACCACCTACCACCTCCGAGCGAGCGCCTCTGCTGCTCACATGGTAGTAACACATTAGAGGAAAGTTTTTATATCTGTCACTGGGCAAAACTGTGCATGTGCCCCGAGGGGAAGTGAGTCACCCAAATATATGTACACAGTATATGATTTCTGTCATCCCCACTCCTCAGGTTTTATAAGGCAATGGAGAAACACGGGGAGGGGAAAGGAGGGAGGAGGAGGGGAACAAAAAGCGATGTTTTATCAGATCCTTCTAATGATTATAATTAAACACTCTGCACCAAAAAGGAGGCAGAAAGAATGGCTCTATCCAGATGGTACGTGAACTGCTTTGCAAACTGATCTGAACAATGTCATCCTGGCCAAATTCAGCTCACAGTGGTGCCAGTAATGGGAACACCTGAGAAGAAAATGGCAGAAGAATCTGGTCACGTTTTAGGTTGCATATTATTACCCCAGAGGGGGAACACACTCCCCCTGTGTTAAAAGGACTCTCCATTTGCAGAATGAAGCGCTCAGTTGTTAGGAAATGCCATAATTAAGATTTCCTGTGACATTTTATTTCAGTCCCCTTGTGCACACACATTGCGATTGTCTCTAATTACACGTTCACATGCTATTGTTTCCATTCAGTGCACAGAACGGACTTTGCTTAGCTAACAAGCTGCTACTCAGAAGTATGTTTTTATTTTCTTATTCTTCCAAGCAGGGCCCAGCACCTTATTAACCGTGCAAGAGCTCGAAACCTGCTTTGAAAACAAGACGATTAGTTCTCTGCTCAGCTTTTCCAGGGCATCGAGCACTGTAGTGGGAGAACAATTAACAACTATTAATTCATTCACTCCACCCTGCTGGGCAGGGCAGCACCGTGCTCCTGAATTTAGACCATGGAAAAAGTTGTGGCCACTGTCTTTTGAGTGCCTGGTGGACAGCAGAAGATATAGTTCAGGCAGAGACATTACTCTACAGGAAAAAGATCCTGGCTGTGCCCTGCGGCAGGAAGAGCCCCTGGAGGAAGGTTAACACTTTCCTGTGCTCTGCATCCATGGATAGAGAGTTACGGGCAATATCGACACCTCTATGTTATCATATACATGCATAAAGGCTTTAGCGTGCACTCACGGCCCTTCCAGAGATGAGTTTTCCCATTGCACGCTCCCCACGTTGTATCTGTTGTGCTGCACCATCAGCTTTCATGAAAGCATTGATCCACGATGACATTCACCAACCCTTGCCACCTCCCCAGAGCTTTTTAAACACCTCATTCAGCACAACAAGTGAAATGTGGAAGACTCACCAGTCTGTGCCTTCGGCTAAATACCTGGGCTGAGGCCCCATGGGTTGTGGAGTTTGCAGTTGGTGGCTGAAGTCAAAGCTGGGGTGTAGCCGGTGAGGCTGAACGGACATGCGCTCCTGAGCCCGCCTGTGGAGAGGAGGAGACCAGCAAGAGAGTTAGCCATGGGGTCACTGGTCCAGAGGGCTCCTGCTCTGAGCCCGTGCCAATAAATACAGGGGAAAGCCCAACCGGTTGGGCTTGTGAAGGTGTGTCCAAGAGAAAAAGAGTCCAGGTAAGTGTCAGGGATGAGTGGAAGGGGAGCCCAGAGCTATCATTTACTTGTGGTCACCATGGCCATAAGGCAGACCTCCACTCACCCCCTGCAGTATCCACATACACTCAATTTACAGGAGATGCTGTTTGGTGGCAACATGGAGAGAAAAAGAGGAAACTAAACTCCTTCTTCCCTAGCAGCCTTGTGCCATTTGCGCTATTTGCTTTTTCTCCACTGTCAGCCCCATAAAAAATACACAAGAAAAAATGCGTCCCCGGTTCAGCCGTTATCCATCATCATAAAGACGCTGCAGGATGTCTCACCTCCCCGTGCAGTCCATAAACTCCCAGGGAACCTCATTCATAACGGGATTACTCAGGAGTAACTGAAAGCAGAATTTACTCTCACTGGCCTTTGCCAACATTTCTCTGGATGATGGACAGGCCAGGCTGGGATCCAGCTCCTTCTCCCCCAGCTCTGCTGCCTTTGCAGGCAGGGAAAGGAAAGTGGTGGAAAACATCGCAAAGTTTTTCTAAGGATTTGAGCCTCTTCCTGTGATTATTGCCCATTTGAACTGCCCGGGGGAAGAGCATGTGCTGCTTGATCAGTGATCACCTTTGGAGAGAGACAAGGTGAGTGCACGAGCAGGGTTTGCACCACGAACAGGCTCATACCCTTTGCTCCCTGCTGAGTCCCTGCTTACCAGTGGAGCCATGGCAAAGTAAATCTATGGGAAAACACTAGAGCAAATGGAGCAGGGAACTGCTCGTTAAAGAATTTTTCATGTATTCACAGCTCAGAAGCTTCACTTTTAAAGGCATGACCCAGAATCCCATTACTGGGACCTCATGCCCCACACCTGTAAGGTTCCTGACACCCTCCTCTGATGCAGCTGTGCTTTCAGAGACAGGCTGTGGGACCGCGCAACATGTTCCTGCCCATTTCCACACGCAACCCGCTTGCTAATGGAACACTGACAGCATTTACCAAAGCAGCTTCTGCGTGGAATTGTGCTCCCTGCTTTTGTTTGAATTCAGCTTATGACTAAGAGATAAACACTTGTATCATCAGTGCCTCAGCCTCGCACATATCTGCTACCCAATTATTAACTAATCATTAAATCCACCTAAAATCGAGCTTATGCAAAACAAGGATGAGAAGAACACACAATTTTCAGACAGAAAGGGTATGGAGGGAAAGTGTTTTCCGCCTGTAGCATTCTTTCCAAATGAAGCATTATCGCAAACACTCATCCTCTGATTCTTGATCCATGGGTACAACCCACAAATAGCTTCCATATGTTTCCAAAAAAAGCACTCCTCTCCTACGTGCTATCTAAACCCCTCTCTCAAGAAAGACAATCAGGACCAGGCCAGGGATCCATTTCCACCTCTGCTGAGTTACAGTAATTCTCTCTGCAGTCATCATCCCAGTCTGAATTAAAGCTGCTTTCCGTGACTGAATGAGCTGCAAGTCAACGGCATTGTTCCCTTCTAGATCTGGGAAGCCTACCTAGACCCAGAGGAGCAAGCTCTTGATGTGCAAAACCTGATGGGACAGGTGGATACCATCTCTTACGTGATTTTAAAACAGCAGCTTCAAGGACGTAGCTCGTGCATGTAGTCTACTGCTCTCTCTGCCGTGCCTGACAGGTTCACTGCAACACCAAGGTGTTACCGCCATGATTGTCCTACAGTAATAGGAGACCTTGGGACATGCTAGATGAGCACGGTATGGATCCCCACGGGAAAGGTACACCTGCAGGTGCAACCTGCCCTGCACCACCTGGTGGAGGCATTTTAGGGTTACCCAGATAAACTTGTGAGGAAAACCCAACATTACCAACACGTATTGTGGCTCTGCAGAAACCACTTTGCTGAAGTGATGTAGTTTCTTAGCATCCCTCAGGAAGAGTAAGACCCCCTTACCTGGGATGGGGCATGAGCCGGCGGTGCTGTGCCTCGAGGAGCTGCTGCTGGAGGAGGGATTGCTGGTGAAGCGCCTGAGGTAGGAAGGAGGGTCCAGCCACGTCCTGGAAGGGCAGGGCTGGCACCGGCGCCAGGGGCTGGTGCAGAGGAGCACTGTGCTGGTGCGCGGGGGCCATGTGGGGGGTCAGCCCCGGCTGGGGCTGCACTGCGTGAGGCAGGGTGAAGTCGGCGGAGAGCTGAGGCTGGGGACCCAGGTGGAAGTGCCGGCAGGAGGTAGCATGGGGATGCTGAGACCTTTGAAAAGGAGCACCTGGAAGAGAAGAGCACGGCCGTCACAGGGGCCAGCAGCAGCTGGGACACCCCAGCTCAGTGGTTGCCCATCCAGGGCAAGAATTGGGCAAACAGCTCTTTCTCTCCTCTGCCAAAATGGTTAACAAGAAGACGACTGGTCAGTTAACATGGATTACATGGAAAAATGATGATTTTGACCAATAGTTTTTCTCCTCCAAAAAATGTTAGAACCAAAACATGTGTTTGGGTTCAAAGTGACTTTTTAGCTCCAAAATGAAGTGTATACTGATGAAAACTGCTTCAGCTTGTTTTGGTTCGCCTGTCTTAAAGAGAAAAAGAACAAAAAATTTAGTAAGGCCTGTAGCGATAAGATAAGGGGTGATGGTCTTAAACTAAAAGAGGGGAGATTCAGACTAGGTGTGAGGAAGACATCTCGGGGGTGATGGAACACTGGCCCAGGTTACCCAGAGAGGTGGGAGATGCCCCATCCCTGGAAACATTCCAGGTCAGGTTGGACGGGGGCTCTGAGCAACATCATCTAGTTGCAGATGTCCCTGCTCGTGGCAGGGGGGTTGGACCAGATGGCCTTTAAAGGTCCCTTCCGAGCTAAACTATTCTGTGATTCTATGAAAAAGCCTCGGCGTTTTGAAAAAGGAAAAAAAATATCGCCTTTCTAAAATATGTTTTAGTGGGTTATGAGCTCACCGAAGTTTTCAAAGCTTGCTAACTTTCCATGCAATTCAAGGTATTTCTTTGCCTGTCTAAAAATGTCTCATAGGCAAGGAAATAACCTCTGCTCTAAGAAAGTGTCTCTTGCTGACTACAGAACGTGAATAAGACACCTTCCACCTCTGAAAGCTGGGATTTAGACCATGGGTCTCTGCAACACCCTTCAATAGCCCTTCCTCGTGAGCTGCGTGCGCGGAGAGAGCGGCTGCGGGAAACACAACACAGACTGCTATGAGACCAGCCATGAAACTGATGGGAATGAGGAAGAAATGAGGTGTGAAAGATATCCATAGGGGAAGCTTTTTGTAAAGCATCTGGCACTGGCTAGTACCTCCCTCAAGATCCTTGCTCAGATGGGCCTTTAGCCTAATCCAGCACGTTAATTCCTACATTCCCGGTGGATTTACAGGCATCACGGCAAAACTTTTTTCACTTGAACTAGGGAGAGAGGCAGCTCAGAGATGAAGGATGAGACTTGAGTATGGCTATTAGAGATGCCTCTTTGCTGAGGATCAGCCCCAGGATAGGACACCTACCCTTTTGTGCAGTCTTTTGAGCATCTCACCTTCCTAAAAACTCCTCTTTTTTTTTTTACCCAGGAACAACAGCACCAAGAGGCACTGAGTGTCATCCCAAGACACAGAACAGATGTGCCCATGATGCCTCCTTCACCCACATCCCTTCTGCTCACATCTCCCCTCTGCCAGCAGCCAGATCCAGTCCATCACAACAACTCAGGGAGCCCTGAGCGCTTTCTGTTCACGTCCGTATGGAAATGGGAGGTGCACAAAGAAAGCCAGATGCCAGTAAGAGAAACGGCAGGAGAAGACTTAACAGAAAGGAATGATTTGCAAAACTATGCATAAGTAATTACACACAGCATCTCTTAAATACAAACTAATCCTCTGTACCACTCTTCTGAGAGAGGCAGTGGGTAACAAAGGTGTGTGCCACCAGCAGCAGAACTACTTAAGGTGATAATTTCTCATGCTGCGAGATAACGGCATTATTTGGCTATCCTTTTTAATTAAAAGTAGAGGAGGTGGGATCAGACCACTGCTCCCCAGTGATGGAGTCGCAAACGCAGACCCATGAGCCATTCGTGTACCCCATCTCCTGGTACTGCAGGTTATATTTGCTGCAGTCAGCTCAGCCCCAATTCACTGTACCCCACCAACAGGTAAAGGCTGAGTAATGAAATGGGGATCCTGTGCTGCCCTGGGCCATTGCTGAAGCTGAACAACACCAGATCCATAGGGAGGTGCCTCCTAACTGCTGTGTTTGCTGGGAACTTGTGGAGCAACTCATGGTGAATTGCTCAACCTCTAATGGCCATGGGTCCTCCCAATTGAAAACAGCTGCAGCAAGTCATGGGTGAGCCATCTTACACCTCCAGGTCTTCACAGCACCTGAAAAGAAGGTACTAGAGCAGACTAAAATGCCAATCCCTCTGCACACCCAAACACATCAGCCCATGCCACCATGCAGCAGTTTAGTTGTATCTCAGACAAAACTGGTTTAGGAGGACACAAGAAAATGAAGCTTAGTGATATTCCCCCACATTTATTGGGACACATTTTGTAGCACAAAAGTAAAGCAGAAAAAGCCAGTCTCTCATCCTCTGCATCTCTCTCATCTCCTGATGCCTTGTGCAACCTCAGCCAACGATTTCCAGCCTTTTGCTGTATCTTGGGAGGCCTGAATCTGATCGAGTGAAACACCTGCAAGACCTTTGATGCCAGAGTCATGATAAACTGGAGAGCACAGGATAAGCAGATCATCTTGAGAGCTTTTGACTTGAACTTTCCCTGCTGCACCAAGACAGTCCTTGCGAGGAACTTGGTCATACACTTCCCTGTGGTCCAGAAAGTGAAACTTTCTCTCTGATGTCTGGGCATGAAGGCATGCAGGGCCTGTGCAGAGCCAACATAACCTAAAGTAAAAGCCTAACCCATTTTGTTTTGGCACAGAGAGTTAATTTGCCTTATTTTTAGGCACTAGCTAATTAAAACAAGCATTTTTTAGTATTTTTTTCTGGTACCTACTGGTGCAGTGATGCCTTTCCCTCCACAGGAAAAACACTATCAAGATGTGTCCGGGACCATACAATTAAACAAAACCCATGAATTTGTCTTAACATAATTCACTATCTTGTGTTGTAATTGTTCATTCCCTACAACTAATGCAATTGCTGATGAGGGTTTTGAATGCAAAGCAAAGACTTTAGGGAATACTTCAGCAAATCTATGCTTATTAGCAGTCATCAAATCATACAGCTGGCATAACCGAACCAGCTTGCACATTTCATCTCTGAGTTATCTATTTTTAAGTTTACCCTCTTCCGTTTATCATATATAGCTGCAAGGGCCCTTGGTGGAGACTGTTTTCCAAGTCCACATGTTGACCTTGCACACACAAGGTAAATCCAGCATGACACCAGCTCAGCAACCTTATTCCAGGTATCCCACCATAACCAACACCAGAATCTGGCTCACAGCCACTCGCCCCTATTCAGCCTAACAGAGGATCTCACGTTAGCAGTGTCTATTAACAATTACTCCACTAGCACTTCTTCCTTCTCTTTCCCAAGCCGCAGCTGGGTCCTAGATCACATTTGCCTTAGAACTGACAAGTATTGCCCGTAAAATGCTTCAAGAAAATTTGATTTATGGATTTAATCTGCTTTTTGCCTGGGCAGTAATGTCTGCCGCAAGTGGAAAGTAAGCCGTAACTAAAAGCCAGTCCAATTACCCCACTCCAGCTTTTGTTTTTGCTCCCCAGAACAAGGGCGGGGATGACATTTTCATTAGCTAAGCTTTGGGGACATTCCTGCAGCAAAGACGATGAGGTTGGAAACTCTGCCTATCAAGCTCCAGAGCCACTATTTGCATCATCCATGAGCCATGTTCCCCACCGCCTGCCCCAGTGGTGGCGGCCGGGAGGCAATGTTGCTCTGGGATTGGCAAGGCAGAGATCCTCTCCCCACCAATAGGCTCCAGAGTTGTGGTCCTCATCCTACAGCAGGATTATCCTTCATTGGGATACTTTGATTTTGCAGGAAGAGGGATCAGCCAGATCTTGGATGGCTATTTACGGCCTACCCCAAAGGCACCTAACAGGTTCATCAGCTTCAATGACCTTTGCGGAAAATACTTGTCTCCTCCAGCCGAAGAGGGAGGGGGAAGCCCAGTGTCCTAGCTGCAGAGGCAATGCAGTGCTCACCAGCCCTGAGAGGCTATTGACCTGAGGCAAACCTCGAAACACGTGTCCCCATGTCCAGCCTGCTGCTCAGGAGGAGAGGGTCCACCCTGCTGCCTGAGGCTCATTGACATGCTCCTCCTGGTGGCATGAGTAGCTCCAGCTGCTCATCTCTGGAGCTGCGGAGGACTGATTTCTCTGGGCTCACTGTCAGGCTGCCCACCAGCCAGAAATCCTGCTTCTCTTATCCTGTTACTTCTTCCTTTCATTTAAATGCTGTTGCTGAGGCAGATGATGACAGCTCAGAGATGAGCAATGCGTCACTTCTGTGTCAGCAAAGCAGACAACTTACTCCGTTTTTGTGTAGTCTTGCATTAACTGGTTGAGGCCAAATGTCACTGAGATCAGAGACTTCTGTCTCAATGCGAGCATCTAAACCAAGTTATTTCTTAGCAGAGTGGTGGGTTATTTCCTCCCTTCTTTTCCTTGCCTTTCCTTTCCCTCTCCGTATCAGTTTCTTGTGCTCTTCAGTTGATCATACACATCTTTCTCAGCCTGCCTGCCCACCTACCCAAGTTCCCAACTTGGACAACCCTTGTTGCCTTACACTGCACCCGGCCTCTGCTAAGCCACAAAAGCAGCTAATGCCTGAGCCTGGCTAATCCAGCTCTAAAAAGTGCCATGCAAAAGTCTAAAGCCTAAGACACGGCTGCACAGATGGAAGCCGGTGGAGATGTGAAAGAGGTCTTTGGCAAGCTCCCTGCAGGCTGGGAAAGAGGAGCTGAGTGGTCCTCTGACATGTCTGGGGACAAGCCTGGCCCAAAAGAGGCTATAGCATGGCATGATAGTATAGGACCATGGGTCATGGATGCCCCATCCACCTTGTGCCTTTGGATGAGCACCAGCAACACCTCCCTGCCTCATGTGATGCTCTGATAGCTGCTGCATCCTTCCCCCTCAGCGTCTTCCATTGCATCCTGAAGCCAAGGTCAGTGCCAGGGATGAAGGGGTGGAGGAATCGGCACTTCATTAATTCCCAGCTCTGCTAGAACACGAGTGCAGATCAGCAGCTGCCCCAGCTGGTCTAGCTCACCTCTGCTGCCACAAAATATGCTGCAGTTTTCGTGCCATGATGCTGAGGACATCCACAGAGCTGGGTCTGCTGTATCTCCCTCAGTGATGCCATGGCCCTGTCTCCCTACCTGCACTGTGAAGATAATCTTCAGCTAAAAAGCCCACAGGGAAGACCACTCAACACTACTTAAGAACTAACCAAAACACTTAGCTGGAAGGTGGCATTACAGGCTGCAGTCTCAAACCAAGGAGGCATAAATTCGTTTTTAGAAAGCCAACAGATGATGCAGGCACTTGGATAGCTGAACCTGTTCGGCTGCTCACTGCATCACTGTTTCCACCCTTCACTCATGCAGGCTCCGAACGTGGTGGAAACCCACGGGGAAACTCATCACGTCCTCCTCATCGCTGCTTTCTCACTTCCACACCTTTGTCTTTTTCTCTTTTTCCTCATTTCTATAGTTATATTTATTGTTCTATACATTATGTGAAGCTTCCTGGACTTTTTTTCATGACAAGAAATGTTCCCAATTCCTTTGCGCCCCTAGCTGAACCCTGTAAATGTCAAGTTCACTTATTTTTGCGTGTTGGTATGTGACCAAGTCACGGAAATTCACTGAGTATTTCTGTCACTGGGGATTGTCCTTGAGCCTCAGTCAGGATTTGACTGTGCATATGCACATGCAAATTTATCCATCCACCAATATTTCACCCAGGAAGGCTCAAGAGATCTGTGTGCTCATTAAATATTGCCCCGTATCGGAGGTGCAAAGCCCCTGGGTAAACCCTGCAGAGGGATGGGGGATGCTACGGGCTTTATGAAAAGAAAAATCCAGAGTGCAGAACAATTTATTTCCACCTCCTTTTTCCTTGTGGCAGCAATATTTTTGAAGCGATGGGGCTACAGGTAAGGGACACAGGATCAGGCCCAGAGCTGGCGCTGGGGACGGGTATCTGGAGCAGACAGCCGCAGCCCAGGGAGCACAGCTGCCTTCAAAAAGAAAACAGAATCTGTCTCATGCTGTTAAGCTGCCTGCGATGCGTGTGAATTTTTCCCCCGGGTAAGGCAACCTGGCCGGCGTGTCGAGGTATTCGCGGTCGGTGTGTGAGCAGAGGGGGAAAGGAGGGAGGCTGGGGCTATTTATACATCTCAGTCCCATCGCAGCGGAGAGGGAGGTGGCAGCTCCTGGAGAGCCCTGGCTTCACTCACTGACAGATTTTGAAACCGAGGAAGATCTGCTGGTCGTGATCTGCCCAGCCGGGGCTGGAGCCGCGTCATCTCTGCGGTTTCACCCTGATTAGACCCACCACCACCCCTCCTCCTGCCCTGGGATGGCAGATAAACCCCATAAACCAGAGCCCACGGGGCTTTTAATAGCCCAGGCGCCTGCAGCTTGTTTCCTTGGATGTGCATTAAAATTCCCCTTGGAGACAGGAACGCGGTGGGAAGTCAGCATCCATCCCAACAGTGTACAGAGAGTAAAGGCTAAAATCGTGGGAGCAGATACAGCTTCACGTGGCACACCGAGGGAAGGAGTGCGTTTACAAACAAGCTACTAATCGCCTGGCGCTGTCAGCCACGTGTTAACCCTTTGCAAATTATTTGTGACTATACCCTTATTAAATGAGTTAAATTGACTTGCTAATAGGAAATGAGGGGGTGACAATGCATCTGGAAAATAAAAAAAATAATAAAATAAAAAAAAAACCAACCAAACTCATGGTATATTCAGCTGCATAAAAATTCAGCATTCTTGCATGGAGGGAGATACCACGCCATCTCACTCCTGTTATAGGACAGCAAACTGAAGGGTGAGGAGGTCGGGGCAGGAAGGATGGAAGAGGAGGAGGAAAGAATTTAAAAGAAATTTATCAGATGGGAGGGAATCTGTCTCACTTTCAGTGCCTTCACCAACAGCTTTCTCATTTCATTAAGCAAACGGTAAGAGGTGTGCCAGAAATAACAGGGAGCCAGCTCAAATCCAGCCCAGGGTGCAGCCTGATGTCCCACATGTCTAGTGCTGTGCAAGGGGTAGCAGACCCCAGGACAAGCCCCTGGCTGGGCAAGGAGCAGCCCCGGCACACGTTAGAGGTGAATAAAGAGCATATCTGTTTGCCTTATTTGCTTGGCCAGGATGTGCAGCACCAGAGACTCAGTCAGGATGGAGCTCCGGCAGTGGGCAAAAGGCTGGTCCATGGTGGTTGGTGGAGCATGGTTGGGTCCTGAGTGGAAATATGAGGTTTTAGAGGTTTTTCATCCTCCTGCTCAGAGTCTTGTACATTGCACGCAAAAGGGCGGCAAAGGGATTTAGGAGAATGGGGCTGAGATGGGCTCCCTCTTCACCATTTAGTGGTCACTGCCACCCAACAGCCCTTAATGCACCCTGCCTCCATGGACCTCTGTGCAGGCACAGTGAAGCACAGCTCAGCTCATCCCAAAAAATACACAAACACAGATCTCCGAGACTGCAGGTTGCCTGCCTGCTTGTACGATCCCCATTCAACATCCTCTCACCCTAATGAAGCCTCTTATTAATTTCCGTGTGACACCAGCTGGCGTGGCTGGAGCACAGGCTCATACACTCACCCCTGGTCCCTAACACCGAGCAGAGCATCTCCTCTCCTGCACACCATGGGGTGAAACCACCTGCAGTCCTGATGCACTCAAAAAACGCTGAGGTGGAACTCCTTCCAAAGCCCAGACTCAGCACCCAACAGCAAAAAAACGCACTTACAACCGGCAATAACCAGTGTTTACCAGCATATTTATGTCAGGGCTGAAGGGATGCTGAGCGGTGGGGATGAGGAGCAGTGAGAGCTAGTGATGGGATACAGCCAGGCAGCCTGGGCCCATCACAGGAGAGAGACGGCTGTTTAACAGCACTGGCTGAGGGTTTTTTTCCTGCAACCCTTTTCCATGACGTTCAGCGGAAAAAAAAAAAAAAAATGTTGAAGATGATGTTTCTCAGGAACATGTTGAATTCAGCAATATTTTCCAAGAAGGAAGGAGAAACACTTCGACAGCATTGCTACACTTAAATCCGTCTTTTTGCTTTTACACTTCACACTGTGTTTTAATTATAGCTTTATTCTCATGTATGGCATTCAAGGGTGTATTTATGATTTTTGGATCACCACACACACACACAAAAGCCAAAACATGCTGAAAGAAAACGTTTTCTGAGATCTGATGGCCCCAGTTTCACTCCTCCCCTCCCAGGCTCTTGTGTGCCTGGAGGGACGGGTGGCCCCGGCAGCCTGGCGTGATGTTTCCCACCCAGCCCAGCTCTTCCTCCCTAAACTGTCCCATTTCTCACGGTTTTGGGCCCAGCTCTGTGTGTGACCCAGGAAAGGGCACTGGAGGAAACCTAGCTTTGGAGATGTTGCAAAACGCCCCTGCGATTTTTTTTTGGTCTATGTTCAGTCTGAAGGCATCAGAAAGGATGGAGAATGAACTGTAAACAGGAATCACCCTCAAATCCTGCACGGAAAGCAGGGGTCACATCTCAGGTCCAACCAAGATTTTTGGGCTGCTGAGCCGTTTGCAGGGCTTATGCTCGAGCGAAACCCCAGCGCTGCAAAGGGCAGAGAGGATTTGGCTGGTAACGGAACTTCAAGGCAATTATTGGGGCTTTGCCCATCAGCCATGCATCCCAATGTGCTCACCCGTCCCTTATCCACCACCAGCAGCCCAGCCAGCTCCTATGTGTAACCCATGCCCATTTCACGTGCCGTACAGTGGGGAAGGGAACAGCCTCCGAGTTTTACCCAGTTTATAGGCAGGCGCCTGGGCTCAATGGCTCTTCTCCAGGGTTTGGACTGTTAGCTCAATAAAAAAATAAATAAAAAAAAAATTGAACAGGGAGTTGAAGGAGGTCAGGGGCTCCTTTGGTCAAAGGAGGCGACAGAGCTCATCTTTTTGTTGTTATACATTACTATCAGGCTGTTATATCCACGTGAATTAACCCCCAACCTGGAAACGGGAAAATTAACCAGGGGAAGGAATTCATCCTCCATTTAAAAAGAAAAAAATAAATAATCCTGACATGACAGCAGTCTATTACTTGGCTCTGCCTGCAGAGAGCAATGGGGAAGCACTTGGAGCAAGCCCCATCCCTGCCCTTGGGAATGTGAAAACGTGCTGACTTGTGCACGCAGGAGCCTTCGAGTTTGACAGGCAGCGGTATGCTGCAGCCAGTTGTTTGGAAAGGGAAATTCAATACTTGGGTTTCCAATATTTCCTTGCTTTCACAGTGTCCAAAGTCTCCCTAGACATGCTCAACACCTGCCTCAAAACACTCTTAACTGTTCCTAATGACCAGCTGGGGGACTTGCAGCAGCTCCCTCCTACCAGTAATGGTACGCGGAACATCCAGAAACAGGCAAAAAGCTAAAACCATAGGGAAGAAACCCCAGCTAGATACTGCAAGGACCTGGAAGGATCTCAAGTGCTGTGTTATGCTGCATCCCTCGCGAAACCTCTTAATTCTGTGACAGCCCAAACCAAAACCCTTGACCGAAGTGCTGCCAGACCTGGTGGGTCTAAAATCCAAATGCAATTTTAACCCTTCTTTGGAGAAGACATTAATAGGAAGAGCCAATGCCCTCGGCTGTTGCTTGTCCCTGTTTAAACAAAACACTTCATGATCCCACCTGGTCTCAAACCTTTATCTGCTCAGCATCAGCCCATGCCATGCCACAGCGGCTCAGAGGGGAGCAGAGTCCTTCAGTATGCCCGTACCCCATGGGCACCCAAGATCCAGGGTTCATGCACAGTCCCGGCTCTGCCTCCCAAGGCTGTGGGGATTCATCAGCAGTACCTCAATCCTGTGCCAGCCCCAACATCCCCTCTCTCCTCGGCAACTTTTGAGTGAGGACCAGCGACACTGGTCGCCAACCCTCTCCACTCCATGTACTTTGTCTCCCCTATCCATAAGGATTTCTGTCAAAGATTTCCCTCCTGCTCTCCACTTATCATCAAAGAGGGGAGAGGGACTTTTTGGAGCACAGTTTGCCTGACCTGTTTTAAAGTTCCCTGCTAGGGAGAGATCGGAGCAGCTTTTGAAACCTGTCCTACAAATATAGAGGAGGTCCTTTTGGGGGCGCGATGCAATTACTTGATACGAGTAATTGCATCAATCCCATCCATTGCCATTTTGCATGCATTGATTTTCCCCCCACCCCATATTTCAAATGGGACTGTAATAACCAGCTGGGTTTTCCTGCTGGATTTATTTATCTGCAGCTTAAACCTGGAGGAGAGAGATCCCACCCAACACGTCTGCACAGCTCCAGAGTGACTGGCAATGATTTGGGGAGGGGGGCAGAAATCAGTGGAGTGTTTCACCATTTCTGGGAACACCATGTCAGGTTGGATGGGGGATGTTTTGCAGTCCGGTATTTCTTCTCTGGCAAATCAAAGCCAAAGCCAGAACTTTTTGACAGCAGAGCACAGCTCCGAGTTTTGTTTCTCCTAGCATCTGCAGAAATGTGCCACCAAAACCAGCTGTTTGACCTCATTGAGAGAGCACAGCATTGGGAAGCAGCAAGAAGTCAGGCTGGCTATTAAAGAAAGGGAGGTGGCAAGTCCTGGGTATGTCATTACTGCCACTGTTAATGCTGAGGGTTAATAAAGTTCATAGCGATGAGAGGCAAGGATGAGAGTCAGGACATGGGACACCTGCTTGCAAAGGGGACGGTTGACCCCATGTTGCAGGTCACCTTCTGGATTTCATCCTCAACCTTGCGGAGACATGCCAGGTGCTGTGCATAGCATTTGCCAGGCTGCACAAGACCCTCAGTGGGACCAGGAGGGCATCACTGCAGCATCTGCGGTACCTGCTGCCCAAGGAAGCCAATATACTGTAAGGTTCTCCTCGATTTTTTTAGACACCACCCAAAAGCCACACCAAAAAAAATGCCCCTGCTAACCCCACAAGGCAGAAGACAGGAGCCATTCAGCAGCTGACACTTCTTCCAAGTAACAATATACAGACAGAAGACAGGAACATCTTGCTAACGCTAGGGTACAAAAAAAAGAAGACTATCTCTTGAGAGAAGAAGCGCTCTGGATAGGTGGGTCCATGGGCTGCAACTAATGCAACAAGGTTAGCGAGTCCCCCTACAGCACTATAAGGTCCTATCCTGAGACAACGAGCTCACCACCTGGTCCAAGAGTAGTCCTCAGCATGGAGCTCCTCCAGGTTCCCAGTCCCCACTGGACCTCTTCATTTAATTAACCTAAAGGACTTGGGGGGTTAGACCATCACTGTGCACTGGTTGGAGGTGCCATACAGCGACCTGTTTGCACCCCCAGCACCGTGGCATCAGACGGGACCATGGTCCCTCCCAAGGACCAAGGCTGAAGAGAAGCTGCGTGAGATGTGGTGGGTGTTGGCAGCGAGCTGGCACAGGTCAGGGCAGCTCAGTGGCTCTTTACGCTGAACTGACATGAACTCGGGTTTGGGAAAACCCCTGCTACTGCAAGTCCTGCCACGCCACGTCCTGCCAATTCCCCTTTTACGCTTCATGAATAAGAAGTCTGTAGTTAAAAATCAAAGATCCTGGAAGCCTGTTCCTTGTTAAACTTAATATTTCAAACTTTATAGGTATGCGTCA
>NW_009646933.1:1028994-1029606 GCF_000708025.1 Charadrius vociferus | reverse complement strand
AGAGTGAGCTGTGTTTCAAATACAAGTAAAACATCAGTTTCTACATGAGGAAATAGCTTACTTTACACTTCTGCATGAGGTCTTGGCATGAGTTAGTGCTTCTAAGCCCCACTGTAATAACATATAAGGGAAAACTCTACCCAGACAGCAAGAAATACGTATTTTCTAGGGCTAAATGTAAAGTCATCTATCTAAGAAAAACCACACAGGTCCTATTTGCAGGTGGCAGGCTATCCAAGCGAAAGTGATTCTTGGTAATCAGCAAACCATGAGCTCCCAGAGCCCCAGCAGCATCTGAAAGCACAAGTGTTTGCTATACCAAAAGCAGGAGGTGGCGTCCCTTGGGGGTAATAATCACCTTATATTGATGACAAAGGCAGGAAGAAGGCTTGGAGAGGAGCCCAAGGGTGCCATGCACGCACCCTGGAGGGAGGCACTGCAGGAGACCTGTGTCTCCACATCAGAATGATAAAGCCCAGGCTGGATGATTTCCTAAAGGACATTCCCTCACTTGGGCAAGAATTAATTTTGGGACGTGGGATGGAGAAGGTGACAACAGTTGTCCCTTCCACCATGAAAATCCACCCACTTGTGGGTATTTTCCCCTCCTGC
>NW_009646933.1:1014067-1028976 GCF_000708025.1 Charadrius vociferus | reverse complement strand
CTGATTGACATGCTTTTCCACCACAGTGGGAACAGGAAAGCAGATTCCCGCTTATTCTGTCAAGAATATCCAGCAGGGCTGCAGGTAGATGAGCAGAAACCAGGTAGGATGCTGCAGGTATGGCTCCATGTCACAGGCAGCATCCCATTTCTCTGCAACCAGCTTCTGAAATAGCGCAACAAGCATCTGGCATCCCTGAGAGAGTTAAGACTAAGTCAATGTTTCCGTCATCAACCTCATTTTCGAGGGGCTCATAACTCTCGATGTTTGTGCTCTCATGAAGCCAAAACTTGGCACAGAAGCACACAGCCCAGATGTAGTTTTATTTGGTAATAAATAGTTTAAATCTCATAAGCCTTTTTTTTTTTTTTGGCTTAAACATGTAAAATGGGAAAAGAAAAACGTGTGGTATTTTTTTTCCTGCCTTCTGAGAGTTTTGGAAAAGCAGTTTATACTAAATAATGGCAGTTTTTTTCAAATACATACAGTCCACAATGCCGTTTCTCAAATATCTTGCCATTTTAATATCTGCTCCTTAACAGGATCAATGTCCTTCACCCAGCGCAATGCCAACATTGCAGCCTGAGATTTCCGGGAGTGACTCGCAACGCTAGATTATTTGATCTTTGGCACATCAAGCCTGATGTTCAGGAAGAGTTAAAACATGACAAAATTCCCCAAGACCTTTAATCAATGTTGGTAAAGTTTTGAGGATGGATTGCTGTTTTAATTATGCCCCTGTGACATCTCACTTCTCTAGAGTTCAGGCAGTTATTGCAGCCCGGCACTATCTAATGAGCCCCTGGATGAGCATTGGTTTTCATTAGTTACGTGCTGGGATTTTAAAACTTTCAGATTTACGCCAAACTCAGAATTTGCTCTACCAAGGCCAGCTACTTCCAGCGGCCAAAAGCCAAGGAAGCACCCTAAGCCCTCAGCCCAGTGGCTTGGCCACCCTTGAAAAGTCCACCTCAGCAGGAGCAGAGAGAAATAGCAGTGATTTTGCTCATACGGTCAGCTCCAGACATCGGAGGGTCCCCAGTGGGACGCTAGGCTACTGTCCAGCTGGTGCCATTATCTGAATGCTTCGTTATCTGCAGGGATGGGATTTTTTGTAGGAGGTATCAGGAGGCTGCAGGGTATGGGAATGTTGCACTGGTATAGGGAGTTGTGCTGGTGTTGCATCAGGGTCATGCAACATGCCATGAGGAGGACTCTGTAGATGTTACTTTAGAAAAATGTCATAGAATCATAGAATGGTTTAGGTTGGAAAGGACCTTAAAGATCACCTGGTTCCAACCCCCCTGCCATGGGCAGGGACACCTCCCACCAGCCCAGGTTGCTCCAAGCCCCGTCCAACCTGACCTTGAACACCTCGAGGGATGGAGCAGCCACAGCTTCTCTGGGCAACCTGGGACAGTGTTCACCACCCTCACAGGACAGAATTTCTTCCAAATGTCTCATCTAAATCTCCCCTCTTCCAGCTTAAAACCGTTCCCCCTCATTCCATGGCTCCCCTCCCTGATGAAGAGTCCCTCCCCAGCTTTCCTGTAGCCCCTTTAGGGACTAGAAGGGGCTCTAAGGTCTCCCCAGAACCTTCTCTTCTCCAGGCTGAACAACCCCAACCGTCTCAGCCTGTCCTCTCAGCAGAGGGGCTCCAGCTCTCTGTTCTTTCCCGGCGGTGGGGATCCACCTGTCATTCCCTCTGAACCACATCCCATTTGCTGGGAGAGACGATTGAAGGCAACCCTACCAGGGTTGGAAATTTTTCCCCAAAACAACCTCCCACCACGTTGTCCATCTCAATGCCGGGCTTGCAATGCAACAGCATGCACAGAGCCTTCCCATGCATGCATCCCATGTCTCAGTGTCCCCAGATCCCAGCAGACTCAGTGAAGAATTACTTGCAAGGGAAGTATGGGGAATATGCCGGCTGGAAGCAAGGCAGGCGGCTCGTGCTGCAGAGCCCACCCCTTGTCCCAGAAGGTTCCAGCCCGCTACCAGCCCTGTGTACATATAGTCTACAGGAGGAATGGGACAGCCCACATATAGTATGGATTTGCACAGGGTCCGGGTGACTTAATGAATGAGGGAGTGGTGAATCAGAAGAAAAATCCCAAATATACAGGTACACTTTGGGCCATCTCTCCTTGAGCAATACAAACCACATTATAACGCATGTAGGAGATGTCACAGCAAGAAGTCATTCATGTGAAACTTCTCTGACATGGCACAGCAGTGGCTCCCAAGGAAGCAGCATCCTCCTGCTTCAAGGAAGCCACTGCAGGAATTTTTTTGGTGGATAAATTGCAACACTGGGTCCAAAGCTACCTCCAACCACAACAAGGTCTTCCTACCTCTCATTCTCATACGACCTAACCCAGCTTCCACAGCTGGGTGTCACACACCAGGCATGGTCCATCGTTGGGAAGCATTTGCTTAACATCAGGACGGTGCCAGTTGTGTCTGCTCCAAACCCAGACACACTGGCCTCAATCTATCTGCAGGAAAGATGGCAGTGGTGGGGCTGTGCTCCCTGTGCTTACTGTCAATAAATGGTGCTTTTTTTTCTGATTTAAAGGCAATAGGGTGTTGGTAATTAAACTAGTTTGAAGAAGCAAACCCAGCTAAAACAGAAAAGCTGTTGCAGAGCCAAATGATTGAGTCCGGAGAAGGGCAGCGAAGCTGGTGAGGGGTCTGGAGCACAGGTCGGATGAGGAGTGGCTGAGGGAGCTGGGGGTGTTCAGCCTGGAGAAAAGGAGGCTGAGGGGAGATCTTACCGCTCTCTACAGCTCCCTGAAAGGAGGGGGTAGTGAGGCGGGGGCTGGTCTCTTCTCCCAAGGAAGAGGTGATAGGACAAGAATGGCCTCTGGTGGCACCAGGGGAGGTTTAGGATAGATATTAGGAAAAATTTCTTCACCAAAAGGGTTGTCAAGCGCTGGAACAGGCTGCCCAGGGAAGTGATGGAGTCTCCATCCCTGGAGGTATTTAAAAGATGTGTAGATGTGGTGCTGAGGGACATGGTTTAGTGGTGGTTTTGGCAGTGTTAGGTTGATGGTTGGACTTGATGATCTTAAAGGTCCCTTCCAACCTAGATGATTCTATGATTCTGTTCTATTCTATTCTATAATTAATCCGTATGCATATTAGAGACCCAGAAACTACCAGCAAATCCAGAATGAACCAAGCCCAGTGACGAGGGAGGCCCATAGGCAAACCTGCAGCCCCTGGGTTCATGTCTTCTCCGGCTGCTGTGGGAGGAATGAGGAGCTCGAGCAGATGAGGAGGATGCAGGGGAGAAAGAGAGGGACCCTGGCAGCAAAGTCTGCTCTCTCCTTCTGTTGTGTTATAGTTAGAATTTTAGCCAGTTTTGTTAGCATTAACGTTAGTTAGGCCTGTTAATGATTGGCATTAGCTGAACTGCTGACACAGGGTCTTGCATACGACCATTTTGTTGTGTACTTGGCCAGATGGTCGACCTTGGGAATGTTTCTTCACAAGTGTCTGGGCTAATTAGTAGAGGAACTTTTTGAGACGTTCACATGGATAATGAGGATTCTATCCTTGATCCATATGAGAAAGAACTCCTAATCCAGGAAAGCAAGTACTGCCGTTTTTTAAACTGAAACATCCTGGAGTGTATGAGCGTTTGAACCTTGAGGATGCTACTAATCTACCATGTTTTGAAAGGCCTAGCCAACTTGGCAGAAAAGTGAAAATTCTGGGTGTTTTAAGCTGAACTACCTTCATTATAATACTAAAAATCACACCTATAGGTCAAAAAGACCCTAGCTCAGGTGAAGACCCCTCCCTTGAGCAAGTGTAGCAACCAAGGAGAATGACACAGCAAATATTATAATCATATGTAAATTACTAAACAATCATTGTAATTGGGAGTGTGTTTTCTTGTCACTTTTGTGTATAAATATGATGAGGAAACCGGCATGGGACGTGCATGATTTGTGGAAGTATTCCACTGTGCACCCTGACCAGAATAAATCAATGTCTCCTCTTTAAACACAGTCACTGTGTTTCGGGAGAATCAGGACTTAGATCTCTTTTTCAGGTAACCCTCTGAGCAAAACACGATCTCTGGCAGTCTATTCCCCGTCAAATTAGTTCAGGCAGAGCTAAACTCAGCATCGCAGGGTGGGAAACAAGGCTGTGTCCAGAGTCCTCACACCGCATTGACCCCTGGGTTGGACATGATGGGCAGCTCATGGGATGGAGAGCATCAGGGACGCAGAGGAGATGCTGAGAGAAGAAAGTGCTTCTCAGCAGGTGACCAGCCAAACCAGGCAGCCCTAAGACACCTGAGAGTTACCAAGGCAGAGGCAGTCGAGTTTATCTCCCTTCACTGTTTTCTTTCCCGCAACCAAGATGATTGAGGGATTGGAGTATGTCCCTTAAGAGGAAAGGCTGAGAGAGCTGGCACTCTTTAGCCTGGAGAAGAGAAGGCTGAAGGGAGACCTTATTATGGCATACAAGTATCTAAAGGGTGGGTTGAAGGAGGATGGAGCCAGACTCTTCTCGGTGGTTCCCAGTGACAGGACGAGGGGCAATGGGCACAAGTTGGAACATAGGAAGTTCCCTTCCAACACACGGAAAAACTTCTTTACAGTTTGGGTGACAGAGCACTGGCACAGGCTGCCCAGGGAGGGGGTGGAGTCCCCTTCTCTGGAGATTTTCAAAACCCGCCTGGATGCAGTCCTGAGTGATGTGCTCTGGGCAATCCTGCTTTAGCAGGGGAGTTGGACTAGATGATCTCTAGAGGTCCCTTCCAACTCTGAAAATTCTGTGATTCTTTCAAAGAACCACCTCCTCCTACCATGTGCAGGAGCAAACCGCTCAGCTGGGACCCGAGCTGACCTCCCGTTATGATTGTTACCATTCCTGACAGTGGTTTTGCTGAACCCGCTCAGACAGAAACATTTCTCCTCTCTCACGTGGACATTGTTTTTATTACATCTACCTTGGAAACCTACACGCTGCCGTTCAGCATAGCCAACAAGCGCAGCTCTCAGCCCCACTAACCCCTTTGGAGAAGCCTATTAGCAGCACCAGGTTGCCACAGTTATCTTGCTTTCCAAAGCCAGCCTCTCTGCTGAGAAACAAAGCCAGCATTCAGAGGGAATTCAGCTCCTGGGGCTGCTCTTAAGAGAGACAACAAAATAAAGAAGAGGTTTTCTGTTACAGGTTGCAGAATAACCTGTAAATTGTTGTTTATAGGGCTGGTTAAGTGCTCCATAAATACAAATAGTGGCAATGACTGGAGTTAGGTGAGGTGTCACCCCGGGGGAGGAGGGAGGGATGCTGTGTTGGGGAAAGCGTGTGTCCCTAGGGCTTTCTGCACACCAGGCACTTAACTGATGCATCCACCCACATGTTTTCAGTCACCGCCCATCACATGAGGTGAGGTTTCTGTCATGCCAATGGGTTATTCCATGTTTGCAGGGCTCTCCTTTGGGCTTTTAGTGGTTTTAATGGGCGTGAGGTTCAGCTGTGCTCCTCAAACTCCTGCTCTTGGACCACTGGAGGTTGTGGGAGACCCAGTGTCAGACACCGGTCTAGGGAGAATTATTGAACCTAGTTAGACCAGTCATCCATGTCAGTACAAGAACTGACATGGTGGAATTTGCAAGTTAGTTAGCACAATGCTGCTAGGAGAAGGTTGGTGGCCCTGGGGAGCAGCCTGCAGCTCTTTCCACAAAAGTTTAGCCCCCTGGTTAAACTGGTGATTTGACTCTGCTTTTCCCAGATGAAATTCATCCCCAGAACAGTTCCTGCACAGGCAACTTTTATGTCAGAGTGAAGTCTTTAAAAATCCAGATTTTCAAACAAAACCAGGATGAGGTGATGTACCTAATCTACATCCAGAAATGGCTAAGCAGATGCAACCACACAGCAGACTATAGCCCAATAGGACTGTCTATTCCTACTTCATTGGGGGTCTAAACAAGCAGTCAGTCAATCTCAGGCTGGCGCAAGCCTTCCTCCTCCTCTGGAAACTCTTGGTCCATCCATTGAGGCCACCCCCAGAAGCCAGGACAGGAGGCTGGCAGATGGACAACACTGTTTCACAGCTGCTGATTAAACTGGGATGACGATGCTTGGCAAAACATCAAATTAATTAGTTCTAGCCACATGATCTACAAGTCCCTCTTGGGCTTTAAAAAAAAAAAAAAAAAAAATCTAAGAATTTTCCAAATTCATTTTCACATACCTCACTGGCCTGACATTTTCCCTTGAATTTGCTGTTCCTGAAGTTGCATCTCTCTTTCACAGGGGGGTTGTGCCATTTTTAGACGCCGTGAGTTTGAACGTGCAGCAGAAGGAACTCAGAGCCTTTATAGCCCTTGGCCTTTCAGAGAGGATGGACTAATCTTTGTCTGATATTTAGCAGAGACTTGCAGTGCCGCACATGACCTCCTGCTTGATGTTGTTATGACCTTTCAGCTTCATTTGTGAGACAATCTGAAATTTGTTTGATTTTGGTTCTTCTGCACGGCCTTCAAGCAGGCTTTTCATGCCATGGTGAATCACTGCACACCCAAATTAGTTGTTTCTGTACCTAAATGGCATGCAGGGACAATTACCCAGTGCAGTGAGAACCGGGCTGGTCAATGCACCCTGTTTTACAGTGGAGGAGGTGGGAGCTGGGCAGAGGACAAAGCTGTCCTGAGCAGCAGAAGTGGTGGATGGTGGACCCAGGACCAGTTCCTCTCCTCATCTCCCATGAAAAGGTGTTTGTACAACCACAGGTCACTGCCATGCTGTTCCCTTCCCCACTGCCTCTTGGTGATGCTCCAGGGACTGAAGCCACCTTTTACCCTATGACCACCCAAGGTCTCCTACATGCCTGCAGGGCATTTAGATATCCCCCACCCAGGGATCCCATGCCCATTAGTGTGTTGCAACTGCTGGTAAGATGAGGAGGCTCTGGGGAGATCTTATTGCAGCCTTCCAGTACCTAAAGGGGCTACAGGAGAGCTGGGGAAGGACTTTTTACGAGGGCACGTGGTGATAGGACGAGGGGGAATGGCTTCAGACTGGAAGAGGGCAGGTTTAGATTAAACATTAGGAAGAAGTTTTTCCCTTTGAGGGTGGTGAGGCACGGGAACAGGTTGCCCAGAGAGGTTGTTGAGGCCCCATCCCTGGAGGTGTTCAAGGCCAGGCTGGACGTGGCCCTGAGCAACCTGGTCTGGTGGGAGGTGTCCCTGCCCATGGCAGGGGGGTTGGAACTCGGTGATCTTCAAGGTCCTTTCCAACCTAAACCGTTCTATGATTCTATGAGCCACAGAAGACCAACAGGGCTGAGTTTCTACCAGTAGCAGCCTAGATACCCTTTTTTTTTTTGCCTTATGTGAACCATTTTTCCCAGCTGCAGGTGGCTTTCTGCCCTGCATGCCATGGACATACCTCTGAGTGGGGGCAGGAGCACCCCAAAGTTTCCCACCAGTTGAGGGCGCCCAGACTATATCACGTTTCTCCCCACAGCACACGAGACACGACCAGGAACCCATGAAGTTGCAAAGTAGAAAAAAAATACACTTTTTACTTCCACGTGTGACCTCAAGGCCCCAAGTATTTTTACTAATTACTAAATGTAATTTATTTCAGTCTCTTCTCGGGGCTAAGGCTTTGTGTTGCTGGGCCTGTATTGTTTCCATTACAGCCTGCTGGTGTCCAGAGAAACTTCAAATTAAGTATCAGTCACGCATTAAGGTCAGGCGGCTCAATTCCATTAACAGGCAGTGAGACTCAGCCTCCCTGTAATGAATGCTGCCCGCGCCTCCTAATGATACCAGCAAAGGAACCCGGGCAGCACCAGCAGAGTGATTGGCACCCTACTGACACCAGGGACCGCAAAATTGATTTTAAAAGTCCATTCATCTTCTACAAATCACGGCTTAAGTTTTTCTGACCTGTGACAAATCTGCAGGAGCTTCAGTTGAAAGATGGAGCCAAGAGGGAAAAAAAAAAAAAAAAAAAAGGAAAGAAAATCCACAGAAAAAAAATCCCAAAAGCAAGAAATTGATTTCAGCAGGGTTGTTCCGTCTCAGCTTCCAGCCCTCAACCCCAGCCATGAATTTCTACCCCTCACTTTATGAGCAAGATGAAAGGTTTTTCACCCCACTGCCTGCCACAAAGACAGTACGCAGGATTTAAAGATGTTACAAGATCCTCCCTGTTGCTGGACTCATGGACATTGGATCTGGACAAGCTCACGCCAGTCTGTTGGGTCTATCCCTCCTTCTGCTTTTCACAGCCAAACAGCCACCAACTCTGGCCTCCCCCCCCCCGCCTTGGTCTCTGTGCCCTGTTGGGAAAAAGATTTGAGGATCTGCTGGTCAATGAAGCAGGGAAGTGAGCAATGCAGCTGCCCACCCATCATCTTCCCATACCCTCCTGGCATGGACCCATGGCTGGGGGCCCATCTCACCTGCAGTTTCTCTCCCTACTTCTACAAAGAAGTGGTATAGCTACCGCCACTCATGGGCAAAGGAGGACCTACCACTAAAAAAAAACACATCAGAAAACACTTTTCCTACTCTTTAGCACAATTAACCCAAATCTGAGGGTGCAGCCAGCTTATGTCTAACTAGACCAGTACAAGCTGCAACTTCTTACAGAGCCTTGATTTACCAAAGTCCTGTTTGGATATCAAGGTGAGGATGTTCTCCACCATGTAACACAACAACATGAAGAAGAAGCTGACGTGGGTTGAAGTCAGGAGTTGCTCTGCTGAAGCAATATGACAGTTTTAGTTGTGAGCGACTACCCAAGGTCTAACCAGCTGTGTGCCCCAACACCATCATTTCAGAGACACTTTGGAAGTGTAATTGGGGTGAGGGAGAAGAGGAGGTGGAAGAGGGGATGAAATAGGACTTTAAGGCACTATCACAGTATAAGGAGTCTGGGTTTCAGGCTGCAAGCTGTCACGTCGTTATTGCTGAGGCATTTGGGAGTTTTAGAATAGCTCTTGTACTCTATAAAATTCATCTTTCCTAAAGAAAAACATTTATTCCACTCAAGTACAAATAAGAGTTAAATACAGGCAGATCACTTTAATAGCATAGTTATGCCTATTAAAGCAACTGTAAAACTAACATGAAGGCATTTCACATGAATTCCCTCTCAGTGACTCCAGATCTGATTTACTTCGACAAATCCCCTGCTATTGGGAAGTAGCCACAAGTCTCCACGGCCCTGTATCAGCTGGCACTGCAAAGAGTCCCTGTCAGACCCAAAAAGTCAAGATCTATCAGCTACGCGGGGAAAGCAAACCTATTGATGAGACCATCCAGATAAGGAAGTCATACAGTTAGTGTCAGCAGCCCGGTCTTCCCCCAGATCATTATTTTTAAGCAGATTTCGTAGAAGAGATGGGACCCGAGTCACTCTTCCCACTACTGCAGAGGGTGACCTTGGGGAAATGCCTCCCCCTGGATTAAAACAAAATAATGTTAAAACCATTCCCTATATATATACACATATATAGTCTCACACTAAAAGCATTTGGCTTTCTATTTTTCATCCCAAAATCTCAGCTTTATCAACTTTCTGTTAATTTCTAGATCTATTTCCTGAAGAAAGCAGAGACATCTGACCACTTTTTTATGGCTATGTACAATTCTTCAGACATCTCCTGCAAACATGCTTCCTCAATAGTGACCACAGAAAGGGGGATTAAAACCAGAAATCCACTTTTCTCCATCCACATTTACATTTTCACCAGGAATTGTACCTACAAAGGAGAAGCAGCATCTGCATTTTCCTTGTACCCTGAATTTTACACCCAGTGGCCTGCAAGATGGGCACTGGTGCATTGTACGGATGAGAAATGAAGGTATGAGACCAAAAGCACTTAATCAACCTTAGGGAAGGCCAGAGGGTCTGAGCAGGGATCCATGGAGCTGGGGGTCAGCATGTTGTGCCCACTGCCCACCTGGACCCACACGTGCCATTTGGGTAAGCACTTTGGGGAGAGCCCGTTTCTGCTCTGTGTGTTGGACACAGCTGCTTGGCCTTGGACCATACCCATGGTGGTTTGGGATCTTCCCCATGCAGATATGGCCACAGAAGTGTATCTCCTTGCCCATGGGAAGTCCTCTTGTTTCAAGGGGATGACCCCCATGCAGAACAGAAGGGAAGCATCCAACATTGAATTTTATGGCAGGAAAGGATACATCTGCACCCCTGCCCACACCATTTGACTGCCCATCAAGGGTGGGTGCACTCCCAGGGACTGCTGTCCGGCAAGCAGGAACCATCAAGGTGCTATCATCTCCATCCTTGAATGGTCAAGACCTTAAGACACTCAATAACTGTGAAGACAGCCCTGCCCTGAGCAGGATGCTTCGGCTGAAGACCTTCAGAGGTCCCTTCTCAGCTGAATTGTTCTGCAAATCTATCAACCAGTGAAAGATGCTCTTAAAAAAAATGAGCATCTTCTGGAGCCAGTGGGTAGGCACCTCTACGTTACAGCTCTGAAAGCACCAACAACACAGAGAGTCTCCTCTAGCCTCGCAAAGAATGTGCTTGTGAATGCACCCACATGCATAGAGCGGTGCAGTCCACAGCACTTCTGCATCACGAGGAGCACAGACCTCACACAAAGACCGAAATGACAACAATCCTAGATGTGCATTTTCAGTTTATATTGTCAGTTCACAGCGTAACTGAACCTTTAGAGAAAGCAGAAAAGAGATTACAAGATTTTTCATAGTGCTAATGACTGAATCCAGGAGAAGACTTCTGCCTGAGTTGAAATAACGGAGCATGAATAACGCTAACCCATGTAATGTCCATTGGATGGTGGTTCTGGCTGATATCAAGTAGAAGAGAGAAAAGCAGCAATCACAAAGGTGTATTTCAGATTCAACCCAGCTCTGGGAAAAAAAAAAAAAAAACAACACACGTCTGCTCAATCCGCAAAATCTGTTGACCCCTCAGAGCTCCCAGTTACAAACAAAAAGGAATTAAGTTGGGATCTGAACTTCTCAGTGATGTTAATGAAAGCCTGGTGCCTCTAGAACACCAGCCGAGCCCCACGCTGCTTTTCTGAATTTTCTCTCGTGTTCTTGAGAAACAGACTACAAAGCATCTAATCCTGTTCTTCCGTTCAGAAGCAGCATTTTGAACAAGCAAATCAAACTGAGCCCCATTAGGAGGAGCTGGCTGGCTCAGAAGTTGTCCAAGGTTTGGCAGATCTGCAAACATCTAGCCCCAAAGAGATGTCTGCAGGCAGACACCAAGCCCTGAATACCCTCACACAGAGAACTGGATGGGTGAATCTTGATTTCTCATATTTTACAGTGGGCTCATTCTTATCTTTTAGAGAAACAACAAAAGTCATACGGATGGCAAATTTCCTCCTGGGACCCCTGGGTTCAGGACATTTGCTCTTCTGCTTTAATGGAATACATGGATTTCTGCTCTCCGTGTTCTGGGGTAGCAGCACAGCAGTGTAAAGCCCCACATTATCCTGCTCGTGATTTTAAAAGCAGAGATGCCCTGGTATTACAGGTGCAGCTTGGGCAGAGTTTTCACACTCCTGAATATCCAATTTTCTTGATGATAAGAGGTGGCCCATTCAACCAAAGCACTGAGCAGCTCAACTTGCTTGACAAAGGTCTCCTTTTCTCTTAATATTGTGGAAATCAGTCAACAGCCACCGCCAATCCGTGCCTAGCTTGGATGTGGTGGAGGCCCACAGTTCTCCTAACCATTACCAAGCAGCACTGACGAACTTCCCCGGCCCGCGCTGTGGGATCTCTCCCTGTGTGTTACTTGTTTTCCTTGGCTTTCTGGTCCATCACCCACTGCCCTGAAAGCCTCCCAGGCTTCCCACTGTGCCCTGCCCTCCGTCCTCCACCATCACCCAGCACTTCCATGCCAGAGCTCAGCTAAAACCTCTCCCACAGGTGCAAATTTGCCAGCAATTTTAAGCCCTGCTCTTTGGAAAGAGCAGGGCACCAGAGGAGAAAGCCACCTTTCTCACCATGGAAGGTAGTATGCACGTGGACACCCAGAGAAAGCAACTCCTACAGCTTAAGGACCACAAAACCCCAGGAGACATCGGGTGCAGACCCCTCATGGCAAGCATCGGTAAGAAAAAAAAAAACCCACACTTTTTCATTAGTTTTTTGGTGCCTGAACCTTAGTAAACACTTTGCATTTTCATGTTACTCTCGCGTTCTGGGCTTTTATCTTTTTTTTTTTTTTTTTTAAATCACGAAGTCTCGTTATACTTGTTGGCTTTCTCGAAGCTCCAGCTCCCTGGCATGATGAAAAAGTGCACACATCACAGAATCACTAGAAACAGACTTGTTCTTTACACTGAAAAAAAGAAAAGTGACCAGGAGCTAGGTCTATTCATGGTCTGGAGTGGAGCGTTTTGGCTCAGGGTGCCTCAGAGAACACACCCACTCACTCCATTGAGCTTACCTCCAATGGGCTGCTTTTAAAGAGGACTCCCCAGAGTCCTCTGCAGAGGTGGCAGCTCCAAGTGGGGTCAGTTGTTGGGTGTCCTTGTACATCCCTCCTCCCCTGCACCATCCACCTGCCTTGGCCCTGGCTCGCAGGGAGGTCCCAGCACCTCTTAGATGCCCTTTGGCTTTTGCACTGGCCTGGATGTCACCTCGCCCCCCCAAGGGATGCTGCCAGTGAGTTAGGAAACAGGAGGATAGATATGCTTTGCAGAGACCCATTTGAATTGCAGCGCATTGGGAAGGGGCCTGTTCCCATCATGGGGCCACAAAGCTGTGACTGGTTGTGCCAGCACCCCAAAACCAGGCGGTGGGGGAGAGGAGAGGCACCAGCACTCCCTGTTCAACACAAGGAAAGAGCAGCAGGTATTTTGCACTGGTATTTTCTGCAAAGCATCCTTCAAAAACAGCCCCCTTCCAAAAAAAAATATTTTCTAGAAGCGAAGCTGCATGAGGGATGTGTGCCTCAAGCCCACTTGGCACCACACTATGGTGCTCCTTTCCCCCAGCCAAGTGACCAATGTGACCGTGCTTTAAAGCTAGTACTCTGGTTATGAGACAGACTTCCCCATCACTGCACTCCCAACACCAGTTATTACAGCATCAATCACAGCCATCTCCTGACTCAACAGCCAGAGGACAGCACTTGTTCTTCAGCCTCTTCATTGCTTCAGCCCATACAAAACTCCCAAGGAGGTCCTCCATCTTCTGGACACACTATCTCATGGACAGCAATGCTTTACTCTCCCCTTTACCAACCAGACCAGAGTGCTTGATCATCTCAAAGGTTTCCAGCAGGCTTGAGCCCCAGAGGAAGACTTTGGTGCCTGGAGAATGAATGTGAGGATGGAGCAATTCAGAAAAACCCATCCCATCCATGGGGGAAAACATGGCAAATACTTAAAAAACATGGTGGGGAAAAAAAAAGAGAGATAAAGGTGAAGAAATCAAATGAAGGTAGTATCAACAAGCAGTGCTGGCCAGGAGGACTTCCCAGCTGGCATAAGACCAGCCTTATAATGCGTTTGCTGAAGAGCAGCAAAAGTTGTGTCTCTGCAGAGAGCCAGAGGATGGGTCTGAGCCTGGGTCTGTGAGCACCGAGGTCAGCCCAGGCTGAAAAGATCTCCTCTCATTGCTTAATTTCTAACAGAAAACCATCCAATGAGACATGCTGGGCTGTGGATAGGGAATCCCAAGATAAGGACAGGGGTTCAGCACAGCTGGTCCCATGCGGTCTGGATGAATGCCCGAGCCAACGTAACATATCCCAAAAACTGCTATGAGCTTCCTGGATACTGAGGTCTGGCCCTTGATTTTGTTACTGGAGCTCAAAATTGCTTGTTAGGGGAAGAACAGAGTCACACTGGACACCTAACAGACATACTCCAGCTTCCCCAACAGCACCCCAGCGCCTTTCAGGCGGAACTGTTTTCTGTCCAAGGGATGGAGGGGGTGGGGTGGGGGGGTTACCTTGCCTCCCTTCCCCTTGGTCCATGTCCTATTTTTCTAAGCTTGTAACTACCTCCTGGTTATATTTTCCCTCCCCAGGACACCCCTACATCCTATAGAAGCCCCTGGATGTCATCTCATGCCAGCTGGATCTGGCAATAAAGGACCCTCCTTGTATATGACCCAGGGCAAGACGATATGTCCTTATCTCCAGGGTACTTCTATGGTCTCCTTTGGCAAAACAGCCAGGATTTCCACCAGCAAACTAGTAATCAGACACACCAGACAGATTTTCCTCCTCAAATCAAACAAGGCTGTGGAGAAGTTGCTAACTGGCTCTGCAGGCTCAAGTAGCTCAGGTGGGTGAGCCAGTGAGGAGCAAAGCAGTGGTTGCACATCCCATCAGAGACCTCAGCCCTCATTTTCATTTTGGAAACCACCTCCGGTCCTCTCAAGCCTGGAAACTCACCCTCGCTGCCAAGAGAGGTCAGAAGGAAGGAGAGGCAGGGGCTGACATGACCTCCCTTATTTTGTAAGGGGCCAGCTACGTTTTGCCACCTCCCACACCGGGAACGCAGCCTTTGCTTCTCCAAGACTCGTCTCAAGCATTAAAGCAACTTCTGTTGATTAAATAAATCCGATTCCTGCGCTCACTGGGGTCACAACACAGTTTCACAGTACAAGAACACAGAGGACTGGGGCAGCCTGTTCCTGACCACTGTGTGCTTTCCAAGTCAGTACAAAACACTGAACCCATCTCTCAGATATGAAAGAAAAAAATTACGACTAGGTGAAACATTTCTGTACAAAAAACACAACTGAAAGATTACGATGAATTGGTTTTATCCCCTGCATCCAGTTGACACTGTTTCATTTTCTGCCATAAGATAGCATTTCACTTCCGGGGTTGTGGCCTATTTCACCTCACTTCAAATGAAACATTTAAAAGCTTTCCCCCTTCCCCCCCCC
>NW_009646933.1:1006794-1014042 GCF_000708025.1 Charadrius vociferus | reverse complement strand
CACCACCATTTTCCTGAAAAATCTCAAAGACAATATAAAACCAGGAAAATAAGTTCTCAGCCAGTGAACCAGAAAATCATCATCATCAAAGCCAGATATCTCTGGAAGGTCACAATAAGATCTTCCCGGAGCCTTCTCTTCTCCAGGCTGAACAGCCCCAATTCTCTCCCTCTCCTCATAGGAGAGGTGCTCCAGCCTTCAGATCATCAGCTTGTTAATTTGGCTGGTCCGGCCACCACTTGTTAATTTAACGCAGGAAAGAGTCAGGCAGAGAGCCAATCAACTGATTAAGGATGGATGGTAGGTTTCGGTGCTGTTTTGATAAGAGCAGGAGGGTATTTCATTCCCTGGGCTGTGGGTCACCCTTCATCCTTGCAGACAGGAGGTTGAGGGGTTCCATCTCCCCACATCCTCACAACCTCTGGCTGCCTCACGTCCACCTAGAATCACAGAATCATCTAGGTTGGAAGGGACCTTTAAGATCATTGAGACCAACCATTAACCTGGCACTGCCAAGTCCCTCACTAAACCATGTCCCTCAGCACCACATCTGCCCGTCCTTTAAATACCTCCAGAGATGGCGACTCCACCGCTTCCCTGGGCAGCCTGTTCCAATGCTTGACAAGCCCTCCTGTGAATAATTTTTTCCTGATAGCCAATCTAAACCTCCCCTGGCACAACTTGAGGCTGTTTCCTCTTGTCCTGTCGCCTGTTACTTGGGAGAAGATACCGACCCCCACCTGGCTACAACCTTTCAGGTAGTTGTAGAGAGCCCTAAGGTCTCCCCTCAGCATCCTTTTCTCCAAACTAAACACCCCCAGTTCCCTCAACCTCTCCTCATCAGACTTGTGCTCCAGACCCCTCACCATCTCTGTTGGCCTTCGTTGCAGCTAGATTCACCCACGCCATCATTTCCCACCCAGGCCAGATTCACACACCGGTAATCAAAAAGCCAGGTGGCGTAGGTCAGCCTGCAGTCCCTGGCCAGGTTTGTCGCTTACCTCCAGACTCTCCCAGAGCTGCACTTGACACATGGTACAACTGTTACCTCAGGTTCATATAGAGGTTTCCCACTCAGGCCAATGAGGGCTGAGCACAACCAGTGTGGTAAGTGCTTTTGGTACACAATGGATAAAATTTTCTCTGTTGAACCTCATGGACAGCTGCCTGCAGCACACCAATCTTGAAGGAAGCCCTGCCCAGAGGAGGGAATTTGGGACTGCTGACAGGCTTTGAAAGGTGGCCAGTGTGGGAGGCGACCTCTTTTTAATAGGGTTACAAACAGCTGCAAAATTCACTATTTAAAAAAAAAAAAAAAAAAAAAAAAAAAAAAAAAAAGCCTTGTAACCCCAAGCCCACTCGTGTCATGCTATCTCTGCACAGAAAGCCTCCTCGTTCCTTATCTCAGCCCCTGGAGATTTGTGGGATATCACAAATAACAGCTGGACAAGATAAGGCTTCTTCCAGCACACTGGTTACTCCTAACATCCGTAAAGCCTCATCATGACAGACCTGCACAGACAGGTGCCTGGGGGTGCTACATCTCATCCTTTTTCACTCCAACCCTGCTCTTTTCCAGACATTTTGAGCAAAAACCGTGAGGGTTTTTTTATCCCCAATTTTCATGACTTAAGATGCCCATCTCCAAACCCTACCAACACCCTCACCTCTCAGGGGAGAGCAGAGACTGAAGATGCTCGATCTTGGCCAAGCGAAGTTTAACCCACTCTCGGTCTCTTCCAGCTCCTAATCTTGAGGGAACTTCTTAATTTCAATTAGCCATGCATGTGGTAACCCCACCCCAAAGCGGAGGAGAGCTGTCAGGATCCGACTCCCCAAGGCTTCACCACCGCGGTTAACGCAAAACCAGGCACGCCGGCAACGAGATGTTTATAGCCCAATGATTCATAATACTGCAGAGTTTGCAGGAAATGTAGCGCCATTCATGATTGAGAAACGCTCCTGTTTTCTGCTAAATATATAAAATAATCACTCATCCCCTGAGCAGCAGATGCAAATTATACATAGTATTAGCCTCATATGCCAACCGCTATAATTCCGGTGCAGCATGAAGCCGTTTCCCAAGGCTCTGGAAGTCCCTTAATCTGCCTTTTGACGTCAAATGACAAATTTCTTGCCTGGGATCATTAACAGGATGACTAATGAAAGCCGATAAGTGAATTTATAAATGAAATTAAAGATATTAATATTAAGGGCCCGGCTACAAGAGAGAGAAGTGTGGATTTAGCAAACCACAACAACAAGCGCAGTAATCTGCATGAGATTTACAGCTCCTTTCCTGCTGGGCAAATTAGAGACATGGTATTTTCCACCTGGAGGGTGTGGAAACTGCCAGGCTCCACAGACACCTCTCCTGAATCATTAGCACCCCCATTACCTTCAGACGCTGCCTGAGATTTAAAAAGCTCCTGCTCAAGTTTGCCAGCAAATGCCACATCAGGGCTGATAACACGCTGGCAGTCTTGCAAAGACAACTGCATCACTAAACCCTCATGCAAACAGAATACCTTTAGACTGTGGTCAGTTTATTGCCAATTATGGGGTTTTTTTTAAAAAAAAAAAAAAAAAAACACAAACAAAACCACACCTCAAACTGGATTTTCATCTTACCCATCCCAGTACAAACACCAAGCAACTCTTTTAAAAGTTGAGGACTTATTTTGGATTTATGCACACGTAAACACATTCAGACCTTTCCAGCTTGGTGTCCAATCCCATGTCCAGGCAGCTTCACCACAAACCCACAGCTCATTTCTGCCTCCAGCTGCTCCTTGCTGAGGTTTGGGGCTCACAGGAGAGTCTATTTAAGTCTCAGCTCCCACCAGGTGATGACGATCAGCCCTGAATGGACCAGACAAACATCCTCCACTGCCCCAAGGAGCACAGACAAATGAGGTCCTACCCAATGCTGCAGGAGAACAGGCACCTTCTCTGCTACCAAGAACAAAAAAGAGGAGAAAGTGTCCTTTTATCTGTAGATGCCCAGTTTTCAAGCAGACATATCATGGAAACGGGTTGGCCAGGCAAGTACTCATGAGTGGTGCCTCCTCACACACCCACAGCTTCCAAAAAAACCAAGATCCTTTTGGGTACATCAGTACCTTGAGCTAGCAGCATGACTGAAGGAAGAGTCAGATGCCACCAGGAGAATGAGAAAGCCCAGAGACACAACACAAAGCACCACTGGGGAGGCCACATTTGCCATGGGTACATTTCCCAATCCCACCCTCCACTGGAGGAGCCCAGCGTGGGGAGCAGCTGCAGCACGACAGAAGCCCAAGGGACCATGTTTCGTCTTTTAGAGACCCTCTCAAGCCTGGAGAAAAAGATAAGAGCAGGTTTTCAGAGCAACTCCTAACTCAGCCCCAGCGTCAGGTGCCTGGACTTGTGGCCTGATGGGCTGTCCAGTTCCACCAGAGTCCTGCTCAAGGTTCATTCGAAGAAGTCCCAGAAGGTACCCATGGCCCAGTTTTCTCCTCGTTTAGGGAAACAGCTGCTCCTTGTACCATTTGGGGAAGGTGGAGGAGCGACACATGGCAACAGCTCCACAGCATCACTTGAGCCCCCCAGGGAAAAATAGCAATGGCCAGTTGCTCCATCTAAGCTGATGGTCACCCATGCCTCTGCGTGTCACCTACAGGCAGGCCAACTACTGCGAGCAGCCAGGAGCGCAGGGATGAGGTGTGACAGATGGAGGAGATACCAAAATCCTCATCCAAACATCTCCCCACAGGTATGTCCTCACTTCAAAGGGTCCCAGCCCACAGGTACCAAGCTGCCCCTTACTGCCTCTCCCCATAACCTGCATCTTCATTGCTTCCAGCATCTGCTTTGCTCCTGACCCCGCTGGGCTTATTCACTCAAACCAAAGCAATAATCTTCATTAAGGAGCTATAAATCATACGTGTGCAACTTCCCTGCCAGAGCGTTTTACAGCCTTTAAAGGGAGGGAGAGAAAACAAGAGTGGTTAAAGACACTTACCAAGAGGGATCCACCATAGCACGTGCCAACCAGCTCAACCCAGCTGGGGCTGGGAAATGTAAAGGACCAGCAGGCAGGAAAATGGGTGGGAAAAGGTCCCGGGAGACTGCAAAACTGAGCAGAGGAGGAGCAGGAAGGGTTAAGCAAAGGTGGTGGGGAGGCATGGAGCAGGCATGGGTTGGCTTTCCCTTCATCCTGGCTGCTGCCCAGCTCTGCCCACCTTAAGCTCTCTGGTGCCACAGCCTGGTCCCTGCTACCACCAGGATCTGATGTTCTGGCTGAAAAGTAAGTTGTTTTTTATTTTATTTTAGAGGGAGAATTTAGCCACTCCCAAAAGTCCAAAGTCCAGAGTTTCTCCCTAAGAAGGTTTAGGAGTAAGACGAGACCACTCAAGGATTAAATTTGGGGGGGTCTCCCATAGGGTTCTCTCAGGAAACTGCAACCCCTCTGCTAACCCCGACTGCAGACCGACCCGCTCCGTCTCCCCAGATTGAACCCCAAAAGAGAGAAAATGGTGATTTTTGCCACTGGGGCTTGGCCCCTCTCCCACTGCCCACCTGCAGGTCCCTGCCCTGGCCCCACCACAGCCACATCTGCACCTTCTCCTTCCCAAACCACCACGTCAGCTGAAAAACCTCTGGAGTGTTGGAGCTGACTTCTGAGTTTTGAGCATCAAGTTTGCCATAATTAGCAATTTGAAGCTTTACTTTATATACCGCCCTTTAATCGGAAAGCCTTGTGCTCTCGCCCCACACCAGGAGCTGGGGGTTTATGTAGAAACACCCAAATACCAACCCGAAGCATCACACGACATTTGGTGGTGCTATCACACCTCTCCCAATTGCAAAACCAACTCTGGTCTTGGAGGTTACGGACATCGAAGAAGGTCTAGATGTAGAAGACCTTTTGCAAAGTCTCTCCTTGCATTTCTGGCACATTTATTTAATGCTTCCCAAAACGAGCGCTCCCAGGTTTAGGGTGGGAAAGGCTTTTCTCCGCTGACCTGCTGCAGCACATGTCCCTTTTTGAACACCTCTAGAGGTACAGACCTTCCCTTTTTGACATGAGGCAGCCCCAGAGCATGGTTTGGGTTTAAACCAGCATGTAAACGGGCTGGAAGAGATGCCCGTTCCCTTGCTACCCGGCATCATGTCCCGCAGAGCACCTGAAAGAGCTGTCCTCCCCTCTCCTTCCACCCCTGCACCTCCAGCGGTTGTGACCATCCTCCGTCTGGTCAGTGGAGAGGGATGAGTGGGCCTTGGGTGTCACACGTGCTCCTTGTGGCACTTTGGGGGGTTTCTCCTACAGGTTTGTGAAGAGGGGGCTCCCACGCCTGTCCCAGCAGTGCTCCATCCTCCCCTTTCAGCTAATGAGGTGCTCCCCAAATTACCGGCAGCGTTGAAAGCATCAACAAAAAAGGAAGCTGAGACTTACTCTAGGACAGTCCTTCCAGGAGGTTCACGGAGGAGGACTCGGCGAGGACCAAGGCCGGAGGCAGTTATGGCAGCGTCCTGGCCACCTACGGATCTCCCATTACCCCACGCTCTGTCCAGGATGCACCGAGAGATGCCAGACTGTGTCCCCACTGTGTTCCCACCACTTCGTCCCTCCCAACAGGAGCAGCTCCCCAGTTTTGTGGCCAACGACCCCCCCAAACCCAACCCACCCTCAGCTTGGCCGCTGCATTTGCTTTCTCACCGGGGCACCAACTCACCAGTTCTTAAATAACACATTTCCACAGGGCCGTATCCGCACACAGCAAGGTAAATCCAGATCAGCTTTCATTAGACTTTGCTGATAATTCCCCATATGAGCAAAATGTGACCGCTACTTGTTTATCTTTTTTGTTAAAGATGGAAATCGTGACACCATCCCAAACCCTGTGTGAGAGAGACAGACCGGTCCAGCCCCCGTTAAATGCACATGGATGCGTGCAAGACCTTCACTCAACCTGTATATAAATGAATCTCAGAGCCCGTTTTGTCCGTGTTTGGGGTTATCCATCTCCCTGTTACCGAGAGAAGCCCAGGAATACAGGTCGGTGCTGGAGAGATGTAGAGGCTTTGCAGAAATCACTGCGTGTGCCTCCACACCCACAGCAGCACCACCAGCATGTGACTCCTCTTGGATTTCCTCAGCCCGCGATGCTAAAATCAAAAAAAAAAAAAAAAAGATTATTTCCTTTGTGCCAGGTGGCTCCTGAAGACTTGGAGTGTCAAAGGAATTAAGTCATTAAATTGTGGATGCGTTTGATGGATTACGAGCTATGAAAGCCCGGTGGTTACTAACTAATAAGGCTGGGAGGCAGAGGGGTTGGAGGGGGGGCGAAATGTTTCCTCTCATAAGAACGTGTTTCTAACAAGAAAGGTCAAAATATGATGCGGATGATAAATTGCTTAGCACGCATTGCCATTAACCCAGCAGCTTTCTGTATTATTCAATTACCCAAGGCATCCTCGAGAGTATATTGACCACACAGTTTTGCTCTGTATTAGCGCTAATTTGCAGAAGATCGGACGGGGTGGGTTCCGTTCACTGCAGTGAATCTGCTGCTCCTAACAAAGGGACAGCTGCCAGCAGGTGTACGTGGGTTTATCCCTGTCGGGATTTCGGGGTGGGGTAGGGGATTCATTTTTTTTCCACGCCATAACCCAAACCTCATTGTGGGGGGGTGAATTTAAATAAAAAAAACAACCAAACAAAAAAAAAACAAACCACCAACCAATAAAACCAAAAATTAAATAAAGGAAAAAATAATTTAAAAAAAAACAAATCACATTGGAAAATGATCAGCCCCAACAGGCATGCACGTCTCCCTTCATGCAAGCGAGAAGCACAGCCTCCCTCCTGGGGACGCGTACGGGGGGGACATGTGTCAGGCATGGAGCTCAGCGCTGGCCCCGGGCGAGGATGGAGCGAGAACAAAGGGCCACAGCATACACTACATCCAGGGGCGGCAACCCGCTTATGCTCATACAGGAGGGGGGGGACAGGATGGCCAAACAGTCATCAAGATAGATAGACAGAAAAGGAAATACGGAGAAGGAAATAATAAATAAAAAAAAATGCCAACCAAACTCAGGGTAAAGCCAGGAGGGAGGTGGAAAGGCACAGCCTTGCAAAATGATGCATCTCTTAGAGGGATGCCAGGGTAAGGCAGGGCAGGTTGCTGGAGCCACTCGCTTTAGTTTTGTTTGCAAGCAGCTCCTCTTGAAATTTTAGCAGTGGGAAACCACCATCCTGCT
>NW_009646933.1:1005266-1006734 GCF_000708025.1 Charadrius vociferus | reverse complement strand
CGCTCCCCCAACCCCAGCCCCATCTCCTGCTTTTGGGAGCCCTGACTTCCCCGCAGTTCCTGGTGGCATCCAAGCCAAAATTGAGGGGTTTTACAGGACCATTTTGCAGACCTGGGAAAGGAGGTCTTGCACAGGAACAAGGAGAGGTGACCGGGTATGATTATCGCTCTGCAGCTGCAGCAAAACTGCTCGCCGACCGCAATTTGGCCATCCATCCCTCCCTACTTCCAGTATTTTAAGGTTCCTGGTGACTTTCTCCCAACCACGTAGTTGGCTCTTTTGACCAAATGGGGTTATTGAGAAGATGGTGGGCCTGGAGGCTTCAAGCAGGCAAAATGTAGTTACAACATTAGCAGCTGGGACGGTTTCACAAGCCCTGCCGTGCAGGGGTCTAGTGAAGATATTTATAGCGTGCCAGTCGCCGCGGGACGCGGGCACGGCAACTTCTCGCCTAGCAGATGGTGGGCAGGGCACTCACATATATGTATAGGTTTAAATGCACAGCTAATAGATCAAAGCGATCTTATTTTTTTCCCTCCCAGGTTCATTTACCTGTCATTAATCAGAATTTTAAAAAATAAAAAAAATAATAGTAATTCCCCCCATCCATCCAGAGATCATCGCTCTCGTTTTGGTATCAGTCTGGTAAGGAATGTGTAATGTTGTAACTAGAATGAAATAAGCGGCAGACCCTTCATCAAATACATTATCTTTTGTTGATTAATAATGAGGGCTTGGATTTATACACTTTTTTTTTTGGCTATTCTGCGGTAAAACAGAATTCTGCATCGGCATAACGGTAATACGGACTGTGCGCCTAGGGAGTATGTACACACAGACTAATGCTGAGGATAGATATGGGATAGGAGGGAAAAAAAAATATTTATGTATTAAAAAGTCCCCATATCTGTGCTACGGGGAAAAAAATCCACTCACTCAAACCTCACGATGGGGGAAAGCAAGGAAAAAATCTAAACAGCAGGATACGACAATAAATGGGAAAACAGCAATAGAAAAAGCACACTAGGTTAATATAGGAAAACTAGTTTCTTTATTGAGAGATCGTATATTAGTATTAGTGGAATCGTGTGTAACAATGTCATCATGCACACAATACAAAAAGGCAAGGCCCACCATGCTATGGAAGGGCAACAGAACAAAAGCAGCGTACACTGAGCAGATGTATAGGCTACAGCACATTACATTTCAGCAGGGTATGTCTCTACAGAGAGATTTACATCAGAAACTAGGTAATGTAAAAAAATACAGACCATGCTTTAGTTTTAGTACAAGAAAAAAGGTGGAGATACACAACCAAAGGATATTCGATACAGAAAATTACCCACAAAATAAGAACAGGAAGTAATTTAGCACAGCAGAAAAAAATGTTATCCCTGTTTAATGGAAAACCATTTTGCCAGTCGTCTCGTTTCGCAAGCAAATAATTTTTTTTTTTTGGGGGGTGGGG
>NW_009646933.1:1002106-1003840 GCF_000708025.1 Charadrius vociferus | reverse complement strand
CACACAGCTGCGCGTGTGCACACGCGCGTCTGCCCACGCGTGCACGAGCAGGTGCGCGTGCACCCTGGCACAGCGCATGTGGGCACGCGTGCAGATGCACACACCGGTGCACGCGCACCTAGGTGGGCACCGTGGCGTGTGCGCAAGCACATGCACACGCGTGCTCGGGCACGGTATGGAGGTCAGCGTGCATGCACGCACCATGTACACACGCAGTCCCACACGCACGTGCAACCATCGGCACGCATGCGTGCACACAGACACACACATGTACGTGTGCACACATACATGCACACATGCATTCATACGTGTGTGCACACACGCACATGCACACACGTAAATGTGCACATATGCACACATGCGCAGGCACATGCACACACACATTCACATACATACGCACACACGTGCACACACGTGCACACATGCACATACAGGCACACACAAACATGCACACACATGCACATGCACACACACACACATGCACATGCATATGTATGCACACACATACACTTGCACACACATGCACACACACAAACATGCACACACATATACACACACATGCACTCATGCGTACACACACGCATGCATGTGCACACACACATGCACACAGATGCACACACAGATGCACATGCACACACAGATGCACACACACACACACACACACATACACTCACACACACATGCACACATATACACACATATGCACACACACACATGCACACACACGCTCATGCACACACACACAGACACGTGCACACACAGATATGCACACATGCAAACACATGCACACAGATGCACACACACATGCACACACATGCACATGCGCACGCACACATGCACACAGATGCACACACACACACATACACCCTCACACACAGATGCACACACACACATACACTCACACACACATGCACACATATACACACATATGTACACACACACATGCACACACACGCTCCTGCACACACACACAGACACATGTGCACACACAGATGTGCACACATGCACACACACACATATGCACACATATGCACACACACATGCACACATATGCACACACAGAGATGCACACACACGCTCATGCACACACATGGAGACACATGCGCACACACACAGAGGTACACATGCACATGCACACAGATGCACACACACATGCACACACAGTACACTCTCACACATGCACACATATACACATATGCACACACAGATGCACACACACGCACATGCACACACACACATGCACACACGCGCACGCACACACGCTCATGCACACACATACACATGCGCACACACTCAGATGAACACACACGCAAACACATGCACACACACACAGAGATGCACACACACACATGCACACACGTGCACACACTCACACACACAGGCCGCACACACACGACACGGTCGCACACCCTCAGCCCGCACAGACGGCACCCAGCCCTCACCCCGCTCTCCCTCCATATGCCCCTCATACCCCCGACACCTATGGCACACATACATCTGGTCAGGCCCAAACCTTGTCCCCGTCCGTCCCCTCGGGCGCCACCGCGGCCGCCCGTCCCTGTGCCCCTCCTGACAGAACCTCCCGCCGGGGCGTCGCGCACCCAAGATGGCTCCGGCCGAGCCCGCGGGGACACGGGGGAGCCTGTGGGGACCCCCACGGGGCGTGGGGCCGCCTCCTCCTGGGGCATAGGCTCCCATGCATTAAAGATTGACAGTCCACCCCACGCCCAAAAA